>NC_133621.1:48953748-49079513 GCF_048593235.1 Sminthopsis crassicaudata
AAATAAATAAAAAGATAGCAATGTAAAAATCCCATTTATATCTTTGGTTATTAAAAAAAAATCCATCAGCCAGGTCTCAGTTTACCATCTGTAAAATGAAAGGCTTAGATAAGGATGACCTTTACTTCCAATATTAAATCTGTGATCTTGTGATATAATCATGTTGTCCTGCGAAATTAATGCAAGTGATATTCAGAGTGTGTTGAAACTGACCTAAAGGTTGAAGTGACAACTGATGCTGAAATAATAGGATACTTTGAATGCCACTGAAGTCAAAGGGACTACTAAAGACAATGCTGATAAGGGTATTTTTAAGGGCAAAAAAAGTTAGGAAAAGCCTTTTTGAACATCGCCTCAATAATTAATTTTGTAAAGAGGCATCTAAGGTCATGCTGCTGCACATTCTGTACTCCACTCTTATGAGAAAGAGATAAATAACAAAAATAAAACGTTTATTGGGGATTTATTGGAGAAATCGGTGCAGAGGTCAGTGCAGATTCAGCCCAATGTCCCAAATTGCCTACATCTTCCTCTCAGTAAAACCATTGGGGTTTTAAATTATGACCCTGAATCATCGTGAAAGGATTGAATTATGTTCCAAATGCTGTTTAAATCAAGCACAATGATTCACACAAAACCCAGGAGGCCCTAGGAAATGATAGAACCCAAAGCTTTGCCATAACACCACCCTGCCTCCCAGTCTGCCGTGCTCCCTGCTCCCAGAATCACAAACTCTTAGAGTTGGAAGAGGTCTCAGAGGCCTTATAATTTGACCTGTAATTAACTAAGAATCCCTTTAAAATATCTATAACTAGTGGTCATCTAGCCTTAGCCAGAAGAGCTCTCATGAGGTCTCTCTAGAGGGAGCCCATTTCACTCTTAGAGAGCTCTAGTTGTTTGAAAATCCATCTCCACATGGATCCAAAATCTGCCTCTCTGCAGTTTCCACTTAGGGCTTTAGTTCTTAAATTAATTAGTTCACTTCTTAGTTGGCTGAGGTTTCCATTGAGGAGGTAAGCACCCATAAATGTCTATTACGAAGCTGTGCTCTCATCAGAACTCATTTTAACCTAAAATTCAGGCTCAGTTCATTCCAAATGGAAAGTTGTCATTCTTACCCTTAATATACTTCCTCCCTATTTCCATGGAAGAGACTCCTATAGAACCAATAGCTATCTTTATGACCTAGGAATAATATTTGACGCTTCCCTCCTTCTCCTCTCCTGCCTTCTATCAGTCACCAAGTCTTGTTGGTTCCTCATACATGGCATCTCTGACATTCATCACCCACTCCACCATCACTCTAATTTGTTCTTTCATTCCTTCTTGCTTGTTTGATTGTAAAAGCCTCCTTGGTTGCTCCCTTCCAGTATCTTCCCTTCTTCCAAGGCACAGGTTAGAACACATTTCTCTGATCAAAAACTTCCAGTGGCTTTCTATAACAATAGGATAATAACTATCTATATCTATATAATCTATCTATATCTATATCTATATAATCTATAAAATATCTATAGCAATCTAGGATAAGATTTGAACTACTTAGTCTGTTATTCAAAGCGTCAGGGGAAAACGGCAGTAACCAAAAAGTGAAATGTGCCCTGTAGTTAGTGAACATGCCAGGCTTGGTACAGCTAAACTCATCCACTACCTGTTCTAACATATGTAATATTATAACACTATATACATGTTAGTTATTATTCTTATTCCTTGAACTCAGCATTGCATCTCTCACTTCTCCTTTTGCACAAGACAATTTCTAAGCTTTGCAATACCCTTCCTCCTCCTCTCTGGATAGAACCCTATTGAGATCAATTCCAGAAGGTCAGGAAAAGGTTTTGGAAGAATTTCATTGAAAACTGGCAGTCAAAGTCTTCACCATTCTGGAGAAGTTCTTGCATTCTGATTTGGAGGAGAAAGCATTTTTGTTGTTGTTGTTACTGTTTTGTTGGTTATTTGATTTTGGTTTTAGTTTTAGCTATAATTATTGTTGCTGCTTGTCCTTTGTTCTTGAAGAGGACCATAACATCAGAGAGGGGATGCCATGACATGTAAGTGAATTGGATTTAAGGAAGGGAGGGCTGGGCAAGGGTCACTTGCCTCACTTTCCCCTCCAGAACTATCTGGGTCCAGTGGCAAGATACAGATCAAGACTAAAGATGGCTCTGGTGAAGCCAGAAAAAGAAATGCAGAGGAGGACAAAAGTACTAAGGAGTAGGTAGGAATAGCATTGGGTGTTCTCAGCACACAAACCCCTCCCCACCCCCAAAGGCTGCCATTTCCTTCTTCAGCTCATTTTACAGATGAAGAAACTGAGGCAAACAGGGTTAAGTGACTTGTCCAGGATCACACAGCTAATATGTGTCTAAAGCTGAATTTGAACTCAAGAAATGAGTCTTCTTGACTCCAGGTCTGGTCATTTTATACACTGCACTACCTACCTGCATAGACATACATATATGTGTATGTGTATATATGTATATAATTTCATTGACTGGGGACAGATGGGACTGATGTAATAAGAGAGTGAGTCTGATGGTTGCTGAGCTTTCCCCTGGCCATGGATTCATGGATTCATACCAGGCAGTATGAGAGTACTTCTTTTCTGCAATTTCTCTATCCCTACTTTCAGAAAGAGAGATAAATCTGTAGGGCTTTTTTGTTCTTTTTTAAAGTTGCTCATTTAATAGAACTTTATAGCTGGTTTTCTATAAGTTAAAATAAAAGTTTATACCTTTTGGCTCATATATTACCTCCATACAAAGCATTTACTTATCTTCTTGCCCCTTCATGTGTGAGTATGTATATAAATATGTATGTAGATGTATATACACACATATATCACATATATACATATATCACACATTTCACAGTTTAGTCATTTTCAGTCATGGCCAATTCTTTGCCGTGCAATTTTCTTGGCAAAGATACTGGAGTCCTTGCCATTTCCTTCTTTAGCTCATTTTACAGATGAGGAAACTGAGGCAAACAGGGTTAAGTGACTTGTCCAGGATCACACAGCTAATTTGAACTCAAGAAATGAGTCTTCTTGACTCCAGTTCTGGTCATTTTATACACTACACTACCTACCTGCATAGACATACATATATGTGTATGTGTATATATGTATACAATGAATGCATGTATATGTACATACATATATATATTCATATATCCATATATATATATATATATATATATATATATATATATATATATATATACACACATCCATGCACATATTGGTCTACCTAGTAAAATATATGCTCCCTGAGGACAGAAACTGCTTCATTTTTGTATTTATATCCACAGAAACCAGGGGTATATTGATCTGGCTTTAATTAAACTCAATGAAAAGGGGCTCTTCATAAAATTGTTAAGGACCCTTTAAGTACTCAACAAATGGTCATTGAAGTTCATTCATTTGCCCCAAATCACTTAGATTAAGTGATAAATTTAAAACCTGATTCTCTGATTTGATGTTCCTTCCAGTGTATTATGTTTTCAGCAAAATAATAATATATATACTACTAAAGTTTGCAAAAAACTTTATAGAGATGTATATAAATATTTTATCTCATTTGATCCTCATAACAGCCTTGTGAAATAAGAGTTATTATCCCCATTATACAGATCAGGAAACAAGAGTTAAAAGAAAAGTTTTGGCTCTTCTGTTTTCTAGATCCCCTCTTTCCCTGCCATATTGGATAATCAAGAAACCACCATGGGCAAAATTAGAGAATCAATGAGCCTTAAATGTTTTCAACTCTAAAAGTAAACACTACCTTAGAATGGAAACCTACTTAAATAGTTACAGTCATTTCAACGTTGTTCACCAATCATAAATGCCCAAGAAACTCTCCAGCTGGGTATCTGAGGTTTTATTCAGTTGTCTATGACTAATAAATCCATATGGAGAAGGGGAAATGCTGCTCTCAGCTCTCATTCAATGGCATCTTTTTCCTTTGGAGAGACTTTGCATGGGCAGAAATTTGTTCAAGAGTTATCTTTTTAGTGTGGATTTTTGATTTGACCATTCCAAAGTCCTGATACTAAGATTTAATAAAAAAACAAAAAACAAAAACCATACATAGCAAGGATCTGAAAATGGAGTTGTCAGTGTCACTAGCAAAAGTATAGCATCCAATAAATCTCGTAGACCATTAGACCTAGCATACCCTAATCTTTTCAGCTCTTCCTAGAGTACACTGCATTGGTATGTTGGAGGGCAGGTACTGCTCTCACCTCATGAACAGGTCTCTGTAGAACATTCTACGTCTCTTCTTCCACCTCCTCCACTCAATTTATTTTAATCTGGATGGGTTTGATTTCTCCCATAACACTGGGGAAGGCACTGGCCATGTGAATGAAATGAAATATTGCAATTTCCCTAGGTTCAAAGTCATTCTATCCCACCTTATGCACCAAGACACATGGTGGACAAACTGTCAAGGAATAGTATTTGAGCACCCCCTTATGTTCAAGGTCCTGGGAGAGGTGTCAGGTATCACATTCTCTACTGAAGTTGCTTATGAGATAATTAAGAAAATAATAGTAATAATAATAACAACAATGGCTAGCATTTGTGTAGATCCTTAAGATTTGCAAAGCATATAATATATATCTAATTATCTTTATAATATACCTGTGTGATAGGTATAATTATTATTCCCATTTTATAATTGAGGCAACTGAGGCAAACTGAAATTAAATGACGTGCCCATGTTCACACAGTTAATAAGTGACTAAGGAAGGATTCAATTCCAGTACTTCTGACTCCAAGTCAGATGGTGTATCTAATCTGCCACCTGACTAATAAGGAAAAAGAAGAGAGACATTTAAATAAAAAAAGATCATTCTTAATAGCAGGCAATGCTGTTTGTAATAGGTAGCATCTGTGACTGCTTCCATGGCATTGAACAGCACAATTTTTTTTCCAAAAATTATTTCAGAAGCAATATAGAACACAGCTAGGTAGGGAGAACAAGGTCTCATGATGTGCCTGTATCCAGGATCATAATCCATTACACATAGACACACACACACACACACACACACACACACACACACACAGATGTCTCCTTTTAGACTTTTCATTTAGTCTGGGGCCCTTGTGTAACATCCTTGTACTCAAATATGGGAGAAGAAATATGGCCTCCCAGCTGTGTTAACAGAGAGATTTTCCTCCTTTGGGCTGAGAGCAGACAGATTTCTTTTGCTGAAGTGAGGGAAGAATCAATTGAACTATTAAATTTACTAATATAGTTCCTTTTTTATAGTGTGGCAGGATCATTTTGAATTACTACTGGAGACACTTTCAACTGCCTATTCCTTATGTTTCCATGCCATATACAAATTGATATTTCAATTATATTTATTACATGATCAGATCAGGTCATATTTTATTCTACATGCAAAGCATACGAAGGTCAATCAGTCACTGAAATGTAATTTGTGCATGTGATATAAATTGGAAAGATTAACAAATTTATCCTCGTGTGCTATGCACATTCAGGTACAATTTCTGTTAGGCTGTCTTGTCATACTAAAATTATGTTTAACCAGCCCTAGATACAGGTAGATAAATGAATGATTTTTACATAGGAATATCATGATTGAATTCAGAATTTGATTTCCTGTTGAAGGCATTTGGATAGCTTTCTCCCTGCTCCCCACTGGCCCTTTTTTCCCATGTGGCCATAAGATACTTTCTTTACCAGCCTATCATGTTGGGAAGCTGTCCATCTTGCTATGAAATAATGATATTTCCCTAGGGACATACTTCAAGTTTATGGAGGGAGGGAAGAAAGGAAAGAAGGAAGAGAGGAAGGAAGGAAGGAAGGAAGGAAGGAAGGAAGGAAGGAAGGAAGGAAGGAAGGAAGGAAGGAAGGAAGGAAGGAAGGAAGGAAGGAAGGAAGGAAGGAAGGAAGGGAGGGAGGGAGGGAGGGAGGGAGGGAGGGTAAATGAATAACAAATAATGGATGAAAAAGTATTCAATGTTTAGTATGTGTCAAGAACTCTTCTAAGCACTGAAAAAGGAAGGAAATAAGACTAAAATCCTAAAATGTGTCAGGTACTATTGGATCCTTACAATGATTCTGAGAAGTAGATTCTATTATAAGTCCCATTTTAGAGTTGAGGAAACTGAAGCAGATAGAGGTCAAATTATTTGCCCAGGATCACTGAGTCTAAGGGCAGATTTGAATTCAGGTCTTCTGACTCCAAATCCACAATACTTCCTTCCAAGGAACCTCTCCAATTGGGGGAGACCAACATATAGAAGAAAATTCAGCTGTTGAGTATATAGAAAAGTCTAGAATTCCTAAGGACTAACCAAAGGTGACTAGGGTTTCTTAAGCTATATAGTTAGATCTGAGACAAAGTCAGGAGTCATCAGGCTGTAGAGAAAATGTATATGGTTAATGCTTAGATGACCTTAGGAGGCAGTGGCAAGGCAAATGTTAAGTGCTGATGGTTCTGTATCTCACCAGAAGAAATACAGTTAATGAATCCCACTCAATTCAAACCGTATGAGAAATCTGGATGATTTCAGGGTAATGATATAAGAGAAAAAGGGAAAGGCAAGTTGAGGGGGAAGCCTCTGAGATGATGGATTTTTCCCACCATGTGATCTCCACTATAGAGAGAGAAAAGTAAAAGAAAAGGGAGATCACTCAGGCTTCTCTCCACCTAGTGAAGACTAGCTCTAAAGTATTTGCTGCACTACCAAATTTTATATTTAGTTTATGTTCCCAAATTTAATGACCAAAGCTCTTTTAAAATGTAGAAGTTGTTTGTATATTTTAGCATAGGTTCATTTTTTATATTCTTCTAGCTGTAGGCCTCGTTCTTTAGTCACCATTCATTAATCATGCATGGGAAAATGGCCAGGAAAACATTCCTAATAAAAATAATAATAATTACTTGTTTAAAAAATGTTTGTAATATAGTAACTCACCTTGGGTAAAAGGCATAATATCGAATGAAATCTTAGGGATGTATAAAGATGTAGGGATATGCATATATAGGGAAGTGTGGGGGAGTATTGCATTTTCTCTTCTCAAAAAGTCCAAAACTTTAATACCTGAACATCAAACCAATTAAATTATAAGGAGTCAAGGTCGTAAGTTTGATTTTACCCAGTGTTCTAGGAGAAGCAATGCAATGTAAGGAGCAGACAACAAGCTTCCAATTCCAGGAACGCATGTTCACCCCTGACACATAGTTGTGCAATCCAGGCCAAATCATTTCAACCCCAGTCCAATCCATCGCCCATTGTTGACATTTTATCTTCAAAATATGTCTCCTGACCTCTTCTTCTCTCCACTCATACAGCCACCACCTTAGTACATCCCTTTTTTATTTCGAAATTGGATGACTTCCATAGCCTTCTATTTGATCTTCCTACCTCAATTCTCTTTCCATTCCACTCCATCTTCCCTACTCCTGACATGATGATTTTTTAAGCAAAGATTTCTTCATTTATTGTACCCTTCTAACCAATGAATCTCAAGTATTTCTCTAATACCTCCAGATTCCTATATAAGGAGAATCATTTAAAGCTCTTCACAACATGATCCCTTTTTATCCTTCCAATTCTTTTCACATTCCCTCCCCTGCTCACTCTACAATCCAGCTACACAGGCCTTTCACAGGACATTTCATCTCTGTTGGCTCTCCCCCAGACCTAAAGTACTATACCCCATCCTTATTTCTTCTTAATTTCCTTTTCTGACCCAGCTCAAACCTTGCCTTCTAAAGGAGTCCTTTCCAGTCCCCCATCTGCTAGTCCCTTCCCCTCTCTGATTACCTCACAATTATTTCGTATGTATCTTTCCCATACCTAGTTATTTCATAGTTTTCTCCTCTACTAGAATGTGAATTCCTTTAACTTGCCTTTCTTTGTATCCCCAACTTTTAGGCCAATCCCTGGCACATTGTAAATGCTTAAATAAATGCTTATTCATTGGCTAACTGTAACTAAGACAGCAATTCTAAAACTGGCATCCATGAACTATTTTTGTACTCAAAACATTTGGTTTCCTTTGTAATCATATGTACCTTATTTTATTTTATTCACCTTAAAACATTATGCTGAGAAGTAATTCATGACAGAAAAATCATTAAAAACCCTAGCTGAAAGACTCTAAATTGCAGAGAGGGTGCTAACCTGCATCAGGAAAGGGAATTTGCCCATTCAGAAGTGTCTTATACCAATAAAACCAAGACTTACCTCCTATACCTTTCCAAATACGATAAACTCCATGCTTAGACTCCTCAAAGTCAAGAGCCATTCCTAATGCATACTTTTGTTGAATTAAATTTCTTAGTTCAAAATAAAACAAAATGATTTGATATGAAGGAGTTAGAAGAGGAAAACAAAAAAGTTAACAAGGGACACAAAGAAATATGGAAAAAAGGTATTTCAAAAGTCGACCCCTCAGTAAAATATAAGTCTCCTGAGGGCAGGGATTTTTAATCCTAGGTTCTAGCTCAGTTTCTAATATGTAGTAAATTCTTAATAATTATTGGGTGAATAGAACTTTTGAATCTACCTTAACCCCCTAATCTTATACAACCCAGAAACTGAACTCAAGAAGGTATTTGGTTTTTAAAGTTGTAGTACTCTGGTGTTTCTTTTAAGAAAAAACAAAAACATTCAAAAAGAGCCAAAAGTTGTTTGGGAGTTTTGGTTTTAGTTTTATTTCTAGCAAAGAAATACAGCTCTATTTTGTTCAGAGTAAGATTCCAAGTTTTCTTTTACACTTAAGTTGCCTGAAATGGACTTGTGATGAAGAGAGCATTTCCATTCAGAAAGAAGACTGTGGGGACTAAATGTGGATCACAAGAGAGTATTTGCACCATTTTTGCTGTTGTTTGTTTGCTTTTTTCTTTCTTTCTCATTTTTTTCCTTTTGAATCTGTTTTTAGTGAGTTCTTATCCCAGAAGCTGGAGTTTGAGGGGTTATCATATTAGATTATTAGAATCATTGACTATTGTGTCTCACTAATTTTACTGACCCCCAGTTGGCTTTAATAGAGGCCTATCTCTCTCCTTGGTTCCCCGATGAGCTCTTGTCAGAATGTCTCCAGACAGCATGAACATGGAAGTGGGAATGAAATCTTGACTCTTCTTCCCTGAATCCTGGCTCTTTATATCCTCCCAGAGAATGGGCTTATGGATACTCCCTGGGCTTGTGGGAGCTCCTTAAAAGTATGCTCACTTAAAGGTGGGAAAAGTATGAACTCTGAACTAGAGAATTAAGTACCATGCTAAATTAGATAATTATATCCATTCCAGTGACTTAGCACCTTGTAAGAATCCTAACAGTTTTTCTTGTGCAGCATGATAAATATAGAAATATGTAGAAGAATTACATATATTTAACATATATTGGGTCAGGGAAGAGAGGGAGAAAAACTTGGAACATAAGAGTTTTGCCAGGGTGAATGTTGAAAACTATCTTTGCATGTATTTTGAAAATTAAAAACTATTATTAAAAATAAAGTTGGAAATTTAAAAAAAGACTATAGTACATCTCATTTTCCTCAGGTAAGTATTTAAATGGGTTGAAATAATACAAAAGGTAGAAAGGCAAGGAAAATAAAAAAGTTTAAACTACATTTATATAGCTTTTTGAAGTTTATGTTGATGCTTGCTTATCACATTCTTTGTAAAGTAGGTACAACGGGCTTTTATTCTCACTGTACAGAAAAGGAAACTGAGTTCCATAGAAAGTAAGTGATTTACTTACAGTGACAAATCCAAGTCTTATAATTACTGAGTTTACTGTTCTTCAAGGGATGAAACAGAAGGAAAACAAGAAAGAAAATAGGAGAAAACAAAAGTACTGTGAAAGCCAATCCTATGTCATACTCAGGTGGTCCTTGGGTCATTGGTCCCCACCTATAAAAAGCCCATTAATTGGGTAGCTTGATCACTTTTCTTATTCCTACAGAAAGAGAGCATGTTATTGTATTAAGTATCATTTAAGGAAGTGCAAAATCTGAATTGCCCATGAATTGCACTCTATTTGAGTTATGAGACCACCTGACTTCATTATTTAAACTCTCCAATCAATAACTGAAATAACCTTATCTTAAGAAGCTGCAGGATCACTACCGACCACAAGAGGGAACTAAGCCTGAAAATGTCTAGAGTTATGGAGACATCACTAGCGATACTAAATAGCTTCAATAATCTTTCATTAGCCAAGCCTGAAATTAAGCTAGGAAATGAAACAATGTTACTCAAATTTTAAAGTATTAAATCTACTCTTAGCTCATGAGCCCCCATCCTATCTGAGTTTTCCTCTTAGGTTACTACCCAGTAATGGGATAGATCCCAACATTTAGCAAGATGCAATTGCAGTTTATTGTGCGTAGAAGAAAGTAAAAAGGGAACGATCTCAACTATTCCTATATGGAGAAATTCAGCTCTAACCATCTCTTGGAACTCTTCCTGATTTCCTTTACAAATTCCAGGTATTGCTTCTGGGAATTCTAACCACAGCCCCTTTAGGCTCCTGGGCAAACACAGAGGGGAGGAAAAATGGGAAATGATGGAGTGAGGAAACTCAACTCTCTTCTAGCTTACCATTCCAAGTGGAATTCACAAAAGCTGGCAGTCTTTGAAACTCCAAGCCTTTGCTTCACTTGGCTTCTAGGTCCTATTTCTACCCTAGGATAAGATCCTTTCTTATAATCTTGTTTTTCTTTCCTGTCTCAGAAGTACTAGATCTAGTCACTTCATTCTCCTGATGCTATATCTTCTGACCAGATGCAGTCACAGAAGCACACTTGTCCAGGAGCTCTAATCTCAGGCACTCCCCTACTTTTGCTAGAAGTCAAAATGAAAAGGTCAACTAATGTAGTGTATTCTATAAGTTCCGAGAGAGTGCAGTCATGTACCATCCATGACTTCTGATTCCAGATTATGTTTAAGGCAGATTAATTTCTGGGTTCAGGGGATTTTTGCCCCCACTTTTACAGACAAAGGAACTAAGGTTCAGAGAATCACATATATTCCACATCAAAACTGATTTATTTCTAGGAAGTAACCTTTCTTTCTAACAGGATCCAGATTAATATTTATTTTGCATTGAATATTTTGGAGAGAGGCCAAACTGCTCTGTTTTTATTTTTGACAAATTATCTGTGTTTTCCATCACCATTAATTTTGTTTGTGTGAATTAAGAAAAACTACAAATATCTCTCCTTCTAATACAGGAGAAATTAGAGAGTGTGACTTTGTAAACCTTATAGCCATCCATTCTATTTTTAAGAAGAAGGATTTTGTGTGTTTTTTTCTGGATGATGAGATGTGAAGGTGATGAATATGTAATAATGTTTTCATACACTTGCCAATTTAGTGTGTTTGCATAAATATTTAATACATCAATCTTTTCATGAAGAAAAAAAAAACATGATCTGCATTTTAATTTTTAAGCACGTGCTCCTCTTGCTGTATTCCCCTGAGGACACTGTACTACTTGATGCCCACTAGAAAGACAGGCAATCCAGGTGCCCTAATTTGAATCTTTAAAGATGTGGTGAGAGGCCTCTTATGAGAGTCGAGAAATGGATGACCTTGGAATCAGTAAATCTTTGCTCAAGAACTTTTTCTGACACATACTAGTAAAGTGATCAATATACAAATCACACAATTTTTAAGGACTCTAAAATTCAAACAACACAGAAGAGTGGCTTGTAGGCATCTAGGGAAGGACTTTCCAGTCCCCTACATTGATGATATCATAGATCTACATTCTTTCTCTCCTTCTATCAGCAAAGTTAGAGAGACAGAGGAAATATAGTCTTCAATTGAATGGTATCATACATTTGTTCTGTATTCATCATCTATAACAGTAACATAAGAATCATGTTGTTTATTAATGCCCAAGTAAAAGAATAACTTTATCCAACTTCTAAATATAGGATGGGAAAATCCAATATAGACATGAGAAAACCTGAGGTAAAGATAGCATGTACCAGACAAGTCAAATCTACGACTTCACCTCAACCATCGCCTCCATTCAGACTCCAAGAAGGTTACCTATGGTCATCAACCCAAGAGCCTTGGAGTGTTCCATATGCTGCTACCGGTCCTGCTTTTAATCCAGCCCTACTCTGTTAGGATTACTAAGTGAGAACTCAGGTTGTCTGGACAGTGACAAGGTGAGAATTCAGGTTGTCTGGACAATTACAAGGTGAGAACTCAGGTTGACTTGATAGAAGGAGCAAGCTCATTGGCTGAAGTGGTTCTTCCCAGAAGCCCTTGCATTATCCCACGCCCATTCTCTGGGAGGATAAAAGAGACAACATTGGGCCTGGAGAGCAGATTGGACTGGAGAAGGACAAGAGTCAAAGAGGAGAAGACTCTGCACTACATCTGGCTTGACACAGCTCTCTGCAGGAAGGGAAGTCACTTCTCTGGACAAGAGTTAACAGCAACTGCCTGGAGACAACGGTTTGTTACAGGAAGAAGAATCTGTCTGAGAGATTTGAGTAGACACAGCAGATCTCTTCCCAGAGAGCGATCTGGCAGCTTCTGGAGACGACAGCTCGCTACACTACTCCCCATATATTATGCTGTTTCTTGCCATAGTTATTTGTAAACATACCATTCTTAGACTTTAAGCTTCATGAGGATCTGAATCATACCTAAGTGATAAATTTTTAAAATCCCTCAGGACATACCCATTACCTTGTCCCTAGCCACCACTCAAAAATGTTTGCTACTATTTTCACTCTTTTTGTTATTGTTTGCTTGCATTTTTGTTTTCCTTCTCAGGTCTTTTTCATTCTTTCTAGATCCATTTTTTCTTGTGCAGAAAGATAACTATATAAATATGTATATGTATATTGGATTTAACATATACTTTAACATATTTAACATGTATTGGACTATCTGCCATCTAGAAATGGGGAAGAGGAGAAAATTTGGAACTGAAGATTTTGCAAGTGTCAATATTGAAAAATTACCCATGCATGTATTTTGTAAATAAAAAGCTATAATAATAAAAAAAAATGTTGGCTACTATGAGCAGAAAAGGAAAATATTGCTTGTTAATTTTGCCACCATGTCTTAAACTAGGTGGAAAACTAGCAGACAAAGCACACAAACTTTTATTGAGAGATTCTAAATACCAAAAGATTCATGATGGAAAATGCCATCTATCTCTAGTGAAAGAACTGATAGAATCTGAATGCAGATCAAAGCATATTATGTTCAGTTTTATAGGTATTTTCCCCTTTCATTTTGCTTCTTTCACAACATGACTAATATGGAACTATATTTTATGATTATACATATATAATCTATATAAAATCACTTACCGTCCTAGAGATGAAGGAGGGAGGGAGAAAAATTTAAAACTCAAAATCCTATTTAAAAAGTTTAAAATTAATTAATTGGTTGATTAATCTTTTAAAAAAGAAATTCTATAGTCTAGCCATAGTTTGAAGTTCTGATCAGCTTAACAATATTCCCCCTTGAGCTGCTTCATTTTAAGCCTAATTCAAATTCAATAACTATTCCACTGCTCAGAATGTCCCCTGACTAATCACGAGTCTGAACACTCCATTCATGCCAGCATCCCATCAGCACCATGTACACAGCTCCTTATAGAATTCACAAAAACACTGAACCACAGAATTTTAGAGTTTGAAGATATCTCGGTGACTGTTGAGTTCAACACATGCCCCCTCAAAAAATCCACACTACATATAGAATACTTAACAAGTCATCATTCAGAATTCACTTAAAAACTTCCAGTAAAGAAGAACTTCCTAATTCACTGCAAATTGCTGATAATTCTTTGAGATGTTTCTTTTGATCTTTTCCTCAGGGATGATTTGGCCAGTCTCACATTCAACTGCAAGCTTTTTCCTTTGGCATGTTAATGTAATAATTTGGCATAATAATGTAAATGACATAAAAGTTACAAATCACTTTATGTACATAATCTCATTCACTGTCACAAGTTTATTTAATAATAAGATTAATAATAACTAGTGCATATTTACATTTATATATATTTATAAAAATTAGTATTGATATTGCTCTTTAAGGTTTACAAAGCATTTTTATGTACATTATTTCTTTTGATCCTCAGAGCAACTCTATGGTGGTAGCCATCACCACTTTACAGATGAAGGAGCTGAGATATAAGCAGGTTAAGAAACTGGTAGCCCTTTTGGCTAAATGTCAGAAATTCTACCTTGATTCCTTCAGAAATCCAATCTAGCTACCTCCCCATTACATCAGACCCCTTTTTAACATTTCTTTTGTAATTCCTCTTATAAGTCACTACTTGCCGGATAGCTAATATTCAAGCAATCTCATTGATTATTGGATTCATGGATCCAATCTAGGCAGTTAGACAATGCAATGGATAAAATGGTAAAGTTGGAATCGGGAATACCTGAATTCAAATCTTGCCTCAATTACCAGACAGATCACAATTTTTTTTGATCCTCCTTTGTCCTCCTCTGTAAAATGGAGATTATAACAGCACCTATCACAATGGAGTTGTTATGAGAGTCAAAAGAAATAACATATAAAATATATAGGAGTCGAATGGTTGGTTAGTTGTTGAACTTTGGTTGATTAGTAATTGTCCTTCATTCTCAAAGAGGACTAAAATGTCATCACTAAGTTAGAGTAAAGTTATGGTGTATCCCACTGTGACTGATAAGTAACCTCTAAAATCTATTCCAGTTCATTTTAAGACAGAGAAAATAGAAGTGCCAAGCATCTAAGTCCCCAAGGTCACCCAATCTAGCCATCAACTAAACATGAATCACACACCTACTATGTTCCAGATATAGATAATGCAAATATAAACATAAATAGTCTCTCCCTTCAGGAGCACACATTCTAAGGAGAGAGATGATATATGCAAATATAGGTATATATACAAAGAGAAGATGTTTACTTCTGGAAAGCAGGAAAAGATCTGATGTAGCAGGTAACAAATGAACTGAGTCTTGAAGGAAACCAAGGACTCCAAGAGGTTGGAGAGAAGTAAACAGTGTGGGTGAGTATGTGCTAATTCTCCACCAAGAAATTTATGGGGAAGATTTTCAAAACTGATTGGGTTAAAGCTGCTAGGGTTTGGACTTAGGAGGTCTTGTGGTATAGCATCTAAAAAAGATGGCCATGATAGAGAGCTTGCAACATTTCTAAAGCTTTAGTGCTGAGCCAAGTATCATTGGATACCAAAGCTTACACTCTCTGACTCATCTACCCCTTATTACTGGTGAGTATTAATATATGGACAGGGCTAGTCAGGAAGTTAAGCCTAAGTAATTCTTTACCAGCCGTTCCAAAATGTTACTACCTAGAACCAAGAGAGCAAGCTATAAAGAGAAATTCTACTTAAAATACATTTAATATCTGGGAGTTCCCTTATCAGGATGCATACAAGAGGTTTTTATAAAGATACAATCAAAATAATTTTACATCAATAGAGAAGTAACTAAAGAAACAGATACTCCAAGTTTATAGATGGATCATGCCAACATAGTAAAAATGGCTTTGCTACATAAATTAATATGCACTCTTTTACTATGATAATAAAGTTAATGATGGAGTGTTTTATTTTAAAATTATATAACATTTTTAATTCTAGAATTGCTTCTATAAGAAAAAAGCAATAAGGAATACTGGATAGAGAGTTTGAAGTCAAGAAAACCTGGCTTCAGTTCCTACTTTCTGACCCATACTGGCTCAATGACTCTGGAGAAGGTTGCCCCCAGACAACTCTCCAAGATGATGTCTTGGAGGAAGTGTGTTTATCTGTGTTGATGGAAGGGTTTCTTCATAGTGCACTCCCTTTGCTAATGAAATAATAAGTTCAGTTTCTCACCTTTCCTCTTTCCACTGCTCTCCCAAGATAGATGTTCAAAAGGTCAAGAAGAGAAAGGAAACTATTTTTTGAAGGAATAAAAGGGAGCTTAGTAAATCTCAAATTACATTACAAAGAAAGAATTGTCACATTTGCTACTAAATTTTAAGATAAATCATTAGATCAGTGAAATAGATTATAAAAGCAAGACTTAGAAACAAATGTGTAGAGTGGTTTAGCATTCAATAAAATCAAGAATGCAATTCATTATGGGAGGAATTCTTTCTTAAACAAGAATAGCTAAAAATAGTGGGAAATGATTCAACAGAAATGTTTTTTTAACACCATATAATGCAAAAAATTCCAAGCAAATGAGCTAAATATAAAAGTCACACTATAGGTAAAGACACGCACACACACATATACATACACAAAATACATATATACACATACATATAAATATATATGTTTGCATTTGTGTCTATATTATATATTGCTATATACATACTATGAATGGAAAATAATTTCACAGTTATGGATATACGGGAAGTTGATAAGCAGATACTGTTTTTTAAAGATCATTAAAAATAAAGTAGACAATATAGATTATTTTTTAAAAATAGTTTATACTTTAAAAAAAAAGTTTCACACAACCAAAACCAGTGCATATTGATTTTAAAAGAAAAGGTACAGGTTGCATAAGCATAGTATATTATTTTATGATCCAAATGAAACACAAACTTCTGGAATTTTGCTTGATCATATTTGAATGAGAAATTTATGTTGATTAAAGATCTCTAATGATATATCTAACTCTTAGTTACTTTTGGGGTATAGTATTCAGGGTAGAAAATCTTGCATTTGCTAGTATATTCAGTTAAAACTGTAACTATGAATATGTGACCCCTTCATAGAAAATCATTTAAGAAAATCTGGTTAATTCCTTATTTTTTTAATTTTCTCTCCATTCTCTCCTCTCTCTCCCTTTCTCTCTTTCACACACACATATATGCATATATAGATTACATGTATGTATGCATGTATATATAGACTATATTGTATATATATATATAGGTTGTACATGTTTTATATATATATATATATATATATATATATACACACATGTTTTATGTGTGTCTGTTGTATGTATTTATATACAGATTATTTACTTGTTGGACTAGATGATGTCTGAAGTGCTTTGCAGCTCTAAATTTTTTTAAGTAAAAGTCTGGAAAGATAGCTGTTAAGTGCTTGACATCTACAACCACTGTCCTCTCTCTCTTCTCTTAATTCTGAACTTTATTTTCCCACATATTTTCTACCCTTCTCTGAACAAACTTTTCCCTCTAGTCATCAATTCTCAATGCATATGGTTTACTTATTTTTGAGTATCTTGTTGGATTCTTGGCCACATTTCTCCATACAAACTTTAAGAGAGAGAAGCAAGAATAACGACTATCTCAGTATATTTTCAGCTCTTTTTTTAGGAAGATCTTACCACAATATACTCTGTGTTTCCCTAGGACAATCTCAGGAGAGTAACAACTCTACCACTTATCCTGGGGGAGAAAAAGCTCCTACAAAATCAGATGACTTTCCTTGCAGATGGCAGCATCAGGGATCATACCAGGGGACCTGTAATAATTAGAGCTGAAAATCAAAGGAAAACAGCTATTTCCATTTTTTTCCCCTGATGCTGGGGTTAAGTGGCTTGCCCAGGGTCACACAGCAAGGAAGTGTTAAGTGTTTAAGACCAGATTGGAACTTGGGTCCTCCTGAATTCAAGGCTGGTTTTCCATCCACTGCGCCACCTAGCTGCCCCTGAGTGACAGGCCCATAAGAGATGGTTCAATCCATAATATTATTTTACATTCTAGAGAGCATTAGTTGGTTTGGGGGAATGTTACCTTCTGTATTAACATGGGAGTCCTTAGGAGATTATATACCTTCATGTATTAGGGAAAGGATGATACTATTGCTTGGCTTTCTCTGTTTACTTTTCTATTCTGCCTCAATTAAATGCTTTGCTGTTGGACTTATAGATCTTATTTGATAGAGAATGCACTAAATGGGGTTAGAAACATAATACCTAAAACAATTCACAGAGAGCCTGAGACAGTAAGGATGTACTTATTCTCATGGTACCCATGGTATATATGTCATGGACTAGGGGGAAAAGAGATGGGAAAGAGTAGATCTGTGATTTTACTGGTAAATTAAATAAGATTTAATGGGCACACTTTCTTTTCCAGTGCAGATAACTAAGTCTTCAGCAATGCATAATTTCAGGGAATTTCCTAGACCACTGAGTGATACTTTGCCCAAGATCATACAATACAGGACAGAGGTACAATTTGAATCCAGAATCCTAAAGCTAAAAAGGGCTTTCTATCTATTAAATTACCCTGCTTCCTGAGGGCCACATTCTACATATAAATTCTTTAATACATATAAATGAAATCATTTAACCTCACAACAACCTTCCAGGGTAGATATGGAAAGTAATATTAGCTCCATTTTTCACAGGAGAAATTGAGGTTCAAAGTGACTTATTCATTAGCACATAGATTTAAAAATGGCAGACTCAAGTTTTCTAATTGTGTGTGTAGTACTCTTTTTACTGTGCCATCTTACCTCCCCAAAAGCACTCCCTATCACTCCTCTACCATCTTTGATCAGCTCTTTATTAAACAGAGCAAGGAATAGATCTTCTGTTTTGAAGCACTAAAAAGTCTGCCTTGACAAAAATCTCTCTCCTGATCGCATCAACTTGTTATTTAAAACAAAAAGATATTTTAGTTTCATTAATACTTTGGGTCCTAGACCAAAAGGCCTACTCCCTTATCTCATCATGTCTTCTTGAAAGTGATACCTATAAAACATACACATTGGCAGGTTCTTCTAGACTGAAAAGACTCCCAGACTATCTAAGTAAAGACTTTCTATTAACTGAGGTCTGTCCTAAATTCAAAGTTCATTACCCAAAGCTGACTAAAATAAAATGGTTTATTTCTTCCACAGCAAATCCTGAAGACAATAAAGTAAGGCAAATCTGCAAAAGGTAGTGACCTTTTGTGTTAACTAGTAGAATTCTATTTTAACTTTAAAATAAACTTATTTAATCTTCTAATTTAACTTATTAGCATACTTTCTCTTCTAGCAAAATAAAAGGGCACTGGATGAATTAAATTCAGGACAGGTAAGTTAGATATCTAGGAAGGAAGGGAAGAGCTGTGTTGCCCATTGAAAGGATGGGGGTCAGGGAAGACAGGATGAGGCAGGGCAGTATACTTGACCATCCTGGGCAAGTGGGACACAACATGAAGCTCTGAGACCCTTCTTAGGTGTCAAAGTATTAGAGAATTAAAACAAGCTAGTAGATTCTCCTAAAGGAAGAATGCCAAAGATACAATGACAAATTTCACCATTCTAAATAACTTAGCAATTAGCTAAATCTCCGATACAGGGATGGGAATACAGAGGGATGGAAACTATGCTGGAGGCTCAGCCCCCTCCGAAGCTTTCTTTATATTGTATAGTTGAATAGAATAATATCCAAGGGCAGGGGACCAAATGAAGCATATAATCTTTCATTCATGTGTAAAAATGGTAGAATCAGAGGTTATTTCTTATCTTGTTCTGGGTACCACTTCTGCATACACACTGATATCAACCAAGCATCACTGAAAAATGTTTGAAAGCATTTGTACAATTGTTTTAGCAATAAATCATATAGTGCCTCATGACATTTCTTCCATTCTCACAGTCAGCTCTTATTTAAATCTTTTATTGTTAGTTAATTCATCATATTTCGGGTCTCTTGTCCCCAGGGTACTCATGGTAAGGACTGTATTACTTATTTGTATCCCATGCAAGACTAGCACAGCAAAGAACCTTGAATATATCAGATATTCAATAAATATTACATAAGGTTAGAGAAGTTGGGGCTGGAAAACTGAATCTGAGAATCTTCTACTTAGTGATGACAATTATATGTGAGAGCCGATGGAATTGTCATGGAGGATAGAATAGGGATAAGGATGAGAACTCCTCTGTTTAGTGAGCAGCATTTGGATGAACATCAAGAAATGATTGAGGAGTGGTCCTATAGCAAGGAAGAAGACCAGGAAAGAATAAGATTAAGAAAACCTAGAAAGAAGAGCATAGAAGGAGAAGAGGGTGACAAATAATAACAAAGTTTGCAAAGAGGTTTGTTCCAAGGACATTGTTAGGATGTACATGGAAAACCCAAATATTCTGAACTTTGGAAGTTCATAAGGATGCTTTCTGGTTAAGGACTTAGGGGAAGGGCAGACTAAGGGAAAGGTTCACCCTGCCCTATCCTCCCCTCACTCAGTGATTTCCTTTTGTAGCTAGATTTGAACTCAGAAAGATAAGTCTCCATGATTCCAAACCCATTGCTCTATCTACTATGCCATGTAGGTGCCCCCTTTCCTGTACTTAGTTTAATGGCTTTGATTAATTAAGTAAAGTTGTTCTCATCTTGTAAAAAGCATCAGAGTATAGAAAAGTTCTATTAGTTATTTTAATAGGGTGAAATTATTTATTTATTCAGTTGAATCCCATTTCCTTCTATCCCCAAGATATATATACATACACAAATGTATATATACATACATACATATATATATACAATATTTACACATGCATACATATGTATATATTCTGAAATAATTCCATTGGAGTTCAAAATTCATGGAAACACTCTCGACTGATGCATTTTCCAACTCATAGATATTATAGCCTAAGAGAGTATTCTGGGCCACTTATAAGTTTTTTTGTTTTTTGTTTTTCTGAGGCAATTGGGGTTAAGTGACTTGCCCAGAGTCACACAGCTAGGAAGTGTTAAGTGTCTGAGGCCAGATTTGAACTCAGGTCCTTCTTGAATTCAGAGTGGATGCTCTATTCACTGTACCACCTAGCTGCCCCCCCTCACTTATAGGTTAATGAACTTTGCGAGTGGTCATACAGACAATGAGTATGAGGAGGACTTGAGCTAGGGTCTTCCTAACTCCAAGACTGGTTCTCTATCCCTTATACTACATGACCTCATACGAATATATATATAAAAAGCAGAAAGTGGCGATACAAGGAAAGAGCATCTAATACCAGCCCAAATGTCTGACATGTAAATTCTGGCTCTCAAATTCAAGGAAAAAGTGTGACCTTGGAAAAATCATTGAATAATATCTCTGAGTCTGTTTCTTTATCTGTAAATCAGGGGGTTGGACCAAATGGCCCCCCAGATTCTTCCCAGATCTAGATCTATGAATCTATAAATTTATACTTTTTCCTTCTATAACTCTATGACTCTTTATATGAATGGGGTTCTGGGCACTTTGTATAAATATTAAATAAATAATACATTGTAACTATAAAATGATCAGAGGATGAGACTTCTGTTGCTCAAGTGGAACATTTTTTCTATGCTCAACTTCCTGAAGATGACAGGAAACTAGGGCTATTTTTGATTATGTAAAGGTTTTGAAAATATATGCTTTCATGAGGCACTACAGTGAAATCACGAGGCTTGCTATATTATGCCCATCAAAATTTTATTCAGAGACTATAAATTTCCTGCAAACTACACCCCATATTCAAATATGGAACTGTACTTCAAAATTAAATTTTGATATACACATGGCCATTACATCACATGTGCGTGAGCTAATATAATATTCTGTCTTCTACCTAGACACTGATTTGTTTGAATTCAGCCTTTATGTCATTATAGAAAGTGTGTTAAGGAGTCTATAAATTAAGAGAATTTCTGACAGCTTATGTCATTTGAAATTCTAATATAAATTGTATGTGGAAGCTATTGTACTATGCTACATTTTCTTTCCTAAAACAATAGTTCCCAAAGCCAAATTTAAAATAATTTGTTTTTTTTAAAGTCTTATTGTTGCCTTTTTATATACTGTATTTGTTTTCTAGTTCTATGCCACATCATATAACAACAAGTTAAGCAAAAATGGCACACAAGACGACTAGATTTGCATATACGACATTCTGCCCTTCTGGTTCTCCCAAATCTCTTACCAACCAACTTCTATATAAAGGGCAGGGAGGACAGCCAGGGATGAGGGGGGAGGAGGGAAGGGAAGGAAGAAGAACAGC
This sequence comes from Sminthopsis crassicaudata, assembly GCF_048593235.1. NCBI lineage: Eukaryota > Metazoa > Chordata > Mammalia > Dasyuromorphia > Dasyuridae > Sminthopsis > Sminthopsis crassicaudata. The sequence continues at coordinate 48,975,740 of NC_133621.1, forward strand.
CGGTACCCTAAGGGAAGGGTATGAGGCAGCATGTGCCAGGCAAGTCTAATTACTATCACTATCTTGATCATTATCTTTTCTCAGATTCTGAACCCAATAGCCTTGGGAAGAGTCACATCTTCAGCCATCATCTTAGAAAGCCTTTCCCTTTGGAAGCAGCCTGACAACTGCTCCTATAGGTGCAAAAGCCCCAATTACTGAAGATCCAGAAAGGAAAATTCTAGTCACCAAACTCAATACTGTAAAACAATTCAACATCGGAAAGTGATATGATCAGAAAAATATGATATGATATGATTACCACCTGCTTTGCCATTGCCTACTAAGGATCAGGAAAGCTTTCCAATCGATTTGCAACTGAAAATGTCCTTATTTGATTTCTCCCTCATGAGATCATGAGCTCCTTAAGAGTAGAGACTATCTTACATTTATATTTATAATATATGCAATTAGCACAATTTTTACACAAAGTAAATACTTAATAAAATAAATGCTGCTGAATCGTGATTAATGCACATTCAAATGATGCAGAATTTCATTTAGTGCAAAAAATAAAATGATACCAGATCACATTAAATTTGAGAAAAATTCAACAAATGCTTCATGTACCAGCCAGTCAAAGGTATTACAGTGTCACTAGGTCTTAAACCTGTACTTGCCTAATTGTTGTGTGTGGATGTGATATGCTATGTACCATATTATCAACAGTTGTGTTATTTTTTAAAGAGTCCTTAATAAGATGGACAAAAGGAAAAAATATTTCAGAAAAAATATTGCCAAAGAAAGAAGAGAAAGAGAAAGAGAAGGAAGAAGGGAGATAGAGGGGGACAGAAGAGGAATAAGGAATGAGAAAGAGGAGGAAGAGGAAGAGGAGGAGGGACAGAAGAGGGATAAAGAAGAAAGAAGGGAAAGAGAAGGAGGTGGAAGAGAAGGAGAAGGGAAAGAAAGAAGAGAAAAAAGGAAGAAGAAAGAAGCAGCAACTTATCATACTAAAACAAAAATTTTATGTAATTGAAATAGCCTGAATAGTGGTCATAGTAAGTCAAAAAATAAGATATGATATTGGAATACCTAAATCTAGGGTACAGGATGTTATAAAACTCACAAAGCAATGATAAAAATAGATTTTTAACTGTATGGCTTTCAACATATTTCTAGTAGTCCCCTCAGACTTGGAGTTATTGTTACTTTCTTTCAGTCCCCATATCCAGACTGCTACCAAAGACCTATTGAATTCACCTTTGCAATATTCCCCAAATCCACCCCCTTTTTCTCTTCCATGACTACCCTTTTCCCGTCTAGGCAGGTCTCATTACTGCACATCTGGATTGTTACAATAGCAGCTAATGGGTCTTTCTGCCTCATCTCTCCCCACTCCAAGCCATCCTCCAATCAGCCACTAAAATGATTTTCCTAAAGTGCATGTCATACCATTTCACACACACACACACATGCCCACTAAATAATCTTCAATGACTCCCTGTCATGTCCAGAATAACATACAAAATCCTCTGTATGGTATTCAAAGCTCTTCCTAACCTACCCTTCCTTTCCAGTCTTCTTATATCTTTGTCCCTGTCATGGAATCTTCAATCCAATGATAACGTACTCTTTGTTGTTGCATGAAAAACCTCCTCCATAACTGCTCTGAGCACTTTTTCTGACTGTCCCCAATTCTGGGAAAGCTCTTCTTGTTCATCTCCACTTCTGAGTTTTTTATGTTTCTTCAAGTCCCAACTAAAATCTTTCTTTCTACAAGAAACCTTTTATAAGTCTTCTTAATTCCAGTGCCTTCTTTCAGTTAATTATCTCCTATTTATCCTGCATATATGCTTAGGCATACATATTGTTAGTTTGGTGTCTCCTCCATTAGATGGTGACGTCCTCAAACTCAGACACTATCTTTTGCCTCTTTTTGTTTCCACAACATTTTATCACAGTGCCTGCCACGTAGTAGTCACTTATTAAAAAATGTTATTGACTGACTGTGTTTAGAAAATCCATTCCTCTTAGCAGAGTGGCCATGCGGACAAAATCTTCAGACTTTTAAGTAGTTTAAAAAGATGAAAATGAAATATAGAGTGAAGATACTCTTACTGCCAGCAGAGAGGAAGTCAGTTCAGAAGACTATGCATGGGACAATTAAATATATAGATGCTTTAAAGAAAATAAAAGAAGAAAAAGCATTAGGTTTATACACTGATCAACACAAATTTTAATGTAGATGAAATAGGCTTAGTCTAGACAAGGAGGCCTTCTCAAACTCCAAATATGAGAAAGAAAAGCCTCAACTTGGATGTAAAATATCTAAAGATCATTTAATATATTTATAGGAATGTAATGCAGAAGGTGCCTCAAGGGCAGGTAGGTAGCAGCCTCAAGTCCAGAAAACTCCTGAATTCAAATCTGATCTCAAATATTTACTAGTTCTGTGATCTTGGGACAAATCAGTAAATCCTCTTTGCTTCACTTTCCTCATCTGTAAAGTGAAGTGAAGAAGGAAATGGTAAACTTCTCCCAGGTCTCTTCCAAGAAAACCCCAAATGTGGTCATAAAGAGAAATACAAAACTGAATACACCTTAACAAACAACAATGCAGAAGAAAATTTATCAGTCTCAAAATCTTCTTGCTCTGAGAAGCTACAACCATTCAGTTTCCAGTTCTTTGGTTGTCAAATAAGAAAGTGTCTGAAGACCAGGTTTTATTTTAGTCCAATTATTGAAAAATATTGCAAGGTTGTTTCTACTGGGCTTATATCCCAAAGAGATATTAAAGGAGGAAAAGGGACCCACATGTGCAAAAATGTTTGTGGCAGCTCTTTTTGTAGTGGCTAGAAAATGGAAACTGAGTGGATGCCCATCATTTGGAGAATGGCTGAATAAGTTATGGTATATGAAGGCTATGGAATACTATTGTTCTATAAGAATGACCAGCAGGATGATTTTAGAGAGGCCTGGAGAGACTTACAGGAACTGATGCTGAGTGAAATGAGCAGGACCAGAAGATCATTGTACACAGCAATAACAAGATTATGTAATGGTCAATTATAATGGACATGGATCTTTCCAATGATGAGATTACTGAATGTGGATCACAACATAGCATTTTCACTCTTTTTGTTGTTGTTGCTTGCATTTTATTTTCTTTTTCATTTTTTTCCCTTTTTGATCTGACTTTTCTTGTGCAGCAAGATTATTGTATAAATATATATACATATATTGCATTTAACATATATTTTCACTTGTTTAACATATATTGGATTACTTGCCATCTACAGGAGGGAGTGGGGGGAAGGAGAGGAAAATTTGGAACATAAGGTTTTTTAAGTGTCAATGTTGAAACATTATTTATGCTAATATTTTGAAAATAAAAAGCTTTAATAAAAATATTACAAGGACAACAATATCACATTAACAGCCTTATTGTTTTTTTTTTCCATATGTCTTAAGTCATCTAACTACAACTGGATCATCGCATGAGAATGCAAAAGTCTTATTTTTGCCACCAAATGACAGAACATTATTGCTGTCCATAGACCAAGGAACCATTGCAACCTTTAAGATTATCAAAAAATTTTTTTGAAAAGTCATTTTCTAAAACTACAGCACATGATACAATTTCTTTAAATGATTTTTGGGAAAAAATTACAACTTTTAAGATTCAATCATAAATACCCAATATTCTTCACAATAGTTAACTACAAGCAACACATATGTGACATGGAAGCATAGTTTGCCACATTGTGCAAATAGTAATTTTGAAACTTTGACCTCTCAAAAGCAGATGGTTATAGGAGAAATAATAAACCTTGTGGAAAACTTGGTTTTCATGATCTAGAAAAAAGACAACATCCAGGGTTTTCTCAATTCTCACTCCAAAAAATAAATACCCGATGACTCTCTTCATTTAAATCAGCACTATAATGCATGTTTGAAGAAGTCAATAATGATACCAAAGAGGCAATAATGTACAGATATGAAGAGCTTCAGTTTCAAAAGATTTGAAAATATCTTTTGAGGTATGGAAGACATGAAGCAAAAAATTATGGATGCTGAGCCTAAAGCCTAATCCTTACAAAGTTCATAAGATGTAGATAAAGCTCTCTATACCTATCAGCATATTTATGTAAGATTTAAAGAAAAACAGGACAGGTTAGTCTACACTACCAAAGTATTTTAAGCAGTAGTAACAATGTTTTTATGATATCATCATTGTAGGCTTATAGAAACAATATTCAGTAATTTTTGCCTTCTAAAACTACTTTGCAATGTATCAGGAAAACATTTTTTCTATTATGTTTCATTAAGAAACAGATAAAACTTGTTTTATTTTTTCCATTTTTCATTTCCATTAGTTTGGAATCAATTACCATATTTTACAATGGTGAGAGCAGAGTTGGGGAAGCTGCTTCATGGAAATATTAAATTGTCTAATAAAATATTTCATGAAGAATATTTGTTACTACCTATTATAGCTTCTTGCCAAACTGCTTAATTAGGGTCTAATCAAAATAGTCCAAATTATGAATAAAAATAGAACATAACAGTTACATAACAGTCTATAGTTTAATAAAGTTATTGTCAAAAATAACCTTGAGGTAGTTAGGACTTGGGTATTTAAGGGTAGCAAGGTGGCACAGTAGATAGAGCCCTCAGCCTGGAATCAAGAACCTGAATTCAAATCCAGTCTCAAACTCTTTACTGGCTATGTGATCCTGGGCAAATCATTTAATCATTTTCTGCCTCAGTTTCCTCCTCTGTAAAATGAGGATAATACTAGCACTTCCCTTCCAGGCTTCTTGTGAAGATCAAATGAGATAATAATTGTAAAGTACTTAGCACAATACTTTGCATATAGTAAGCACTATATAAATGTTCTCTAGTAATTATAATTAGTATTATCACTACCACTTTAGAGATAAAGGCACAAAAGTTTAAGTGTTTGTAGGGATAAGTATAGGCTCTGGGATTGAAATATGGATCTTCTGAAATCTCATTCTATTATTTTCTACTATACTCTGCTTTCTCTAATAGTCACTGTTATTGGTATGAACAATGATGACTAAATCATGACAGATGTAGGGAGGATGAATTGAATTATACTGAGTATGCAGGGAAGCATGGACAGAACCTGAGAGTCCAGTTTCAGTAGAAAATACCAATAATGAGATCCAGCCTCTGTTGTTTCTAGTTGGGACTATGACCAGAAGAAAGGCAGCAGAAGGTATGATAACTATGGATGACGGTCCACATTCTTCTGCAAAGGAAATACCCCCAAACTATCTTTTCATGGAAATGAAAGGTCTTTAGGTGTTAAACACTGCACATGTTTTCACTGTTATAAATCAGTTGTTCTGATACCTTTGTCTCTAAAAATTCTTTGTCCTATGGGATGACTCTCTACAAAAAAAAATCTCCCCACACTAATTATTTGTTCATTTTTTAATCTCTTGACCCCCCCTTTTTTTTTTTACTTTTTTGCTGTGTAGGCAAGTGAGAATAAAGGAGCTCCCAATTATTTGAAAAAGAAATAGGAAAAGAGAGTAGAATATTTGAGCTTTCTGCAAATTGCCAAAAAAAAAAAGACTCAAAATGGCAATAGTCAATGTCAGAGAGGTTGTGGAATGATAGGCATATTAATCTATTGTTTGTGGAGCTATGAAATGGCACAACTATTTTGGGAAGCAATTTGGAATTGTGCAAATAAAGCTTACTAAAATGTCCATATTATTTGAGCCAAAACTTCATTACTGGTCTTATACCATGAGAAAACCATCAAAAAGAAGAAAGTTCCCAGAAATGGAGGGAGACAGAGACAGACAGGGGAGAGAGAGAGGGAGAGAGAGACAGAGATAGAGACAGAAAGAGACACAAAGGCAGAGAGAGACAGAGACATAGACAAAAAGAGAGAGAGAAATACACAAAGAAAGATTAACAATTGGAAGGAAAGTCCTTCGATTGGTGGGCTAAACAAATTGTATTACATCACTATAATGGCATATTAGTGAAAAGCAAGGAAAGAACTACCTGAACTAATGAAGAATGAAGTAAGTGGACATAAATGAACAATCTTATCTCCAATAATGAAAATGGAATGAACACTTACACACAAAAAATAAAAAATATAATAAAATTATAGAGATCAAGCAGAACTCAAATGAAGAAATATGAGAAAATACTTCCAAACTACTCTTTCATGGAAGTGGGAGGTCCTTGGGTGTTAAACACTGTACATGTTTTCACTGTATAAATCAGTTGTGCTGATACCTTTCTCTCTAAAAATCCTGTCATATGTAATGGTTCTCTGAATAAGATAGGGGAAAGGATGAAATAAGAAACAAAAGATTTTAATAAAAATATTTTAAAAGAAAAAATTGAATATAAACTATATATATTTTTACATATTTGCCGTATAGAAAAATGGTCTTATACTAATATATACTAATATTTTGAAAGTGTCCACATTTGATAGCGATTTTATTCACATTTCTTTGTCATTCTGTAGCACTGGATATTTCAGAAGAAAGGGATCATTTTTACAAAGACATAAACTTTTTTTCAAAAGGGGCCATTTAAGTCTAAAATATGAACAGCAGTGAGATTCAAGTATGTCATTGAGTAGCAGCAAACTGCTTTGTGGTTCGGATGTTATAGCAGTCATTTTTTATGAGCAGAAATAAAATATATGTTCAAATATAAATTCTGTCTAGCTATCTGCAGTCATTGTGGGGTCTAATTATAACAATCTAATTTATAAACAACACATGCGAAGGTTCTGACAGTGAAATTCTGATGAAACCCGGGGTACAGATTTTAATTACATACAGTTCTAATACAGTGAACACTACAGCATTTCTGTCATCTTTGAAATGGTAACAAAATGAGGAAGAAAGTTTTTTGAAATATGAGCATGAAGGTAATGAGATCAATAAATGTCAACTAGAAAAAGTAATCACAACTCCTGAGACTCACTGACCTTTCCACAAATTCCAGAAATAATAGAGTAGCTCGGGATGAGGAATTCTTTAACAATGAGAAACTGATACAATTATAAGAGAAAAATAAGGTGGGAGGGGAACAAAAATTACCCCGTGACACTCAAAACATTGCCTTTCCAGGTAATTTTGACAAAATAATTTATTCCTTTGATTTTTCCTTCGAAGGTCACTATCAATGGAGATTACAAATCTTTCATTGCAGATAAAATTCCCATTGAAGTCTTTTGGGTATTGGGAGGCCTGGGCCACACACTTTAATCCTGACCCATGCTTTTTCAACATCCTAATAAGTTTTAATCACAAAGATGGAGAATTTAAATGTCAAAAGTGAAAAATGTGCTACATTTGCTCTTAAATCACTAAGTTTTTTATTGCAGTCACTCTACTGGAACCTGTGTATAATTTAAGCAAAATTCAGCATTTGAAAGGGAATGGAATACAAACTCGAAAGATGATGCCATGTTTTTACAGGCCTATGGAAAGATTTTGTGTGATTACCAAATATTTAATATGCAGAGCCTATAATTAAAATTACATTATAATGGTCAGAGAAGCATCAAGGCATAATAGATAAGATTAGATTGTGAAGTCAGGGAAACCAGAATGGAAGTTTCATTTCAGAGTGGCGAACAACATAACTCTGGTCAAATAACATATATCTTTGTGTATGAGTTGGAGAGAGAGAGAGAGAGAGAGAGACAGAGAGAGAGAGAGAGAGAGCGAGAGAGAGAGAGAGAGAGAGAGAGAGAGAGAGAGAGAGAGAGAGAGAAAAGGAAAGAGAGAGAGAGAAAGGGAAAGAGAAAGAGAGAGACAGAGAGAGAGAGAGACAGAGAGAGAGAGAGAAAGAGAGAGAGAGAGAAAGAGAGAGAGAGAGAAAGAGAGAGAGAAAGAGAGAGAGAGAAAGAGAGAGAGAGACAGAGAGAGATAGAGAGAGACAGAGACAGAAAAAGAAAGTCAGACAGAGAGAGGAAGAAAGACAGAGACACAGAGAGATAAATATCTTTGTGTTGTCGACTACTAATAATATATTACTTCTACTACTATTAATACTGCTGCTGTACTACTGCTGCTGCTGCTAGTGCTGCTGTTCATAGTGCTGCTCCTGCTCCTGCTCCTGCTACTAGTAGTACTACTACTATCATATATATAGCAACTACCAAGTTCCAGTCACTATGCTAATCACTTTACAAATATTATTTAATTTTATCCTGACAACAACCTGTAATGCAGTTCTATTTTATCCTTATTCTACATATTATAAAATTGAAGAAAACAGATTAGGTAATTTGCTAGGGGTAACACAGCTAGTAACTATTAGGCTGGATTTGAAATCAAGTCTTTCTGAGTTTATTGTCTTACCTAATTAGTCGAATCTAATGTTAAAAACCCATCTTTGCATCCAGGAAGGCTGTAATATTCTCCCTCTACCTTTCTACTCATGTATGTGTATATCTCATCCTAGAATATGGTACCAGAATTAGGTGTACATTTAATCAGATTATTAATAATAATTGAAGAAATTTTCACTTGTCTATCACTCCATGCTCTCCTTGAAGCAGCTCTGTAAAGTAGATAGTGTGAGGATTATCTTTAATTTTCACATAAGGAAACTGAGTCTCATAGAGGATAGATGTCTTGTTAAGATCATATATTTATTTATTGTTATTTGCGAGCTTAAAATACCAGTATTCTGCTTCAAATAGGGCTCATAGTGCTACGGCGCACTGCCTCTTTAGCAGAGCTTTATTCAGTGGTGGCAGAAGCCATGTAGTCAAACACCTTCGTTTTATAAATGAGAAATGTGAGACCCAAGGAAATTGTCATTTACCCAACTCATGTAGCTACTTCCTGATTCTAAATCCAATATGCCAGGCTACTCCTTCCCCAAGATATCATTGTGTAGTGGTACTAGATAAATACCATAAGAGAATTCCTCTCTTTTGAGGATCTGGCTATATGTCTTCTCCTCTAAAATCCTGCTATATTGTCTTATCTTGGTGTGGAGATTTATGAAAGTTATGCTAGGAGAATAAAACATCTATTGGGCCAAACTAAGGCATAGCGGCTTTTGACTATGGGCTTTGTGTAGGCCAAGAATAAGCCTAGCTAAATTCACAAAGGCTCATTACCCGATTGGATTTGGAGAGACTTCATTGATTTTATGGTCCAAATTTCCTTTGAAGGGAATAACAAAATTTAAAAATGAATGAGTGGGGGGAAAATCCAATAAATGGAAGGAAGGAAGGAAGGAAGGAAGGAAGGAAGGAAGGAAGGAAGGAAGGAAGGAAGGAAGGAAGGAAGGAAGGAAGGAAGGAAGGAAGGAAGGAAGGAAGGAAGGAGAGAAAGAAAAATAAAGGAAAGGATAGAAGGAGGGAGGGAGGGAGGGAAGAAGAAAAAGAGGGAAGGAGGGAGGGAGGAAAGGAGGTGTTTTGGGTTGTTATTGTTGCTAAAGAGGCACTGCTGAAAATCAGAGACACATATTGGCTATGTCAACAGGAACAAGTGACAACCTCCAAGTATCTCAAAAAATTAAGGATATAAATGATAGATGTTCTGTACTGATAAAGGACTTATTCACACTTAGAATTATCCTACTGTTAGGAAATTATATCACCCTCCTTCCTTTCCTCCCCTTCCTCCCAAAATCCATTTTGATAAAAGATCCCATTTTTTCTATCACTATGTAAACTATGTAACATGAAATAAATTTTGTTTGTTTTGGGTTTTGTCCCAGAAAGGTTAGCATTTAAATAATAACAATTTTTTTTTTATTCCAAAGCTATTTTTGCGTTTTCACCAATGATGAAAATAAGTGCTCTTTCACAGTAATGATAGAATATCAAGGCTTGCATGTGTGCCAAGTTTGCCTGGGAATTCTGATCATTTAAAATCCTTAAAATCCTACTTTGCTAAGTAGGGATAATTGCCTGACACACATACAACCTCTAAAGGACCTCTAGAAAGAACCACATACATCAATCTGTCACACTTTGGTTTCTTGATAGGTCAAACTTCACTCCCAATGGCTGGTGAAGTGCTGAGCATATCACCACCTGCTCTCTAAGTGTAAAATAATATTAACATTGATAATAATCCAGCCTCTGTCCTTCACTTGGAAAGATTTCATGGTAAATCACAACTCTTTTTTATCTGTCTTGATTTGTCCTTCTCCAAAGTGGTGACAGTGACTTATTTCCTATGATATCCATAATTAACAAAGGTTTAGAGATGACTTCAAATTGACAAGTAATTGTACCAAGAATGACCCAGCACTACGCTTTGTCCTTCTCTTGTGACCTCCACATGCTGAATATCCTAAAATATCCTGGGGTTATGTTTAGTGAATTTCCATCTACACTTATATCCAAGGCTGTATCGGACTCAATTCTTACAGGCTCCAGAGAGTTGATTGTTAAATTGTCAGAGTGGATTATACCATGGAAACAGGTAAAAACTTTATACAAATCAAAGCTTGATCTATTATTCTATTGATTTTCTAAATTTAAAGTGATGAAGAAAATATTATTAATGAAAAGTATTATTTAAAAGTATGTTATGGGGCAGCTAGGTAGTACCAGAGCACCAGTCCTGAAGTCAGGAGGACCTGAGTTCAAATCTGCCCTCAGACACCTAACACTTACTAACTGTGTGACCCTGGGCAAGTCACTTAACCCCAATTGCCTCAGCATCAAAAAAAGAAAAAAAAAAACCTATGTTATACACATATTTATACATATGTATATATATATATACACATATATGTAGAGAGACTGATAAAAGAGATATTAAGAGCCAGTTATTAAATATCTACTAAAACAAGGATCTAAAATTACAAGTCATCTTCTTTTGGATGATAAAATATGTAGGGCAGAATTCAACATATGATTATATTACTGAAAGATTAGTGAATTAAGTATATCCACCAAAAATAGCATGGATTCATGAAATGATTATACTACTCAGTGGAGATTAATAAATATGTTTAGAGTCACAGTCACTAAACATATATTAAGTTCCTACTATGTGGCCGGCTCTGTACTAAACTCTGAGAATATAAAGAAAATCACAAAAAAAATCCCTGTCTTTGAGGAGCTAATTTTCTAATAGAAGCTAATAGATAAAGGAAACTGAAAAGTGGAAGGGGAAGAGGTTATGCAGATGATGAATCCTACATCCAGACCAGATCATGAGATCTCAATGATTTACTTAAACATAGCAATGCTAGACCATGATAGTGCTCCATTATTAGAAACAGTAAGGCACAAACATGATAATTGTAGAAATATGTATAGAAGAATTATATATGTTTAACACATATTGGATTCCCTGCCGTCTAGGGGAAGGAGTGGGGCAAAAGAGATAAAAAATTTGAAATACAAGGTTTTACAAGAGTGAATGTTGAAAATCATCTATGCATATGTTTTGAAAATAAAAAAAAAACTTTAATAATACTAAAGAAATAGTAAGGTACAGTGGACCTGTGAAACCAACAGACAAACATGTGTTGATGATAGCCATTATAAGCATCTGCTAAACTGAGGGGGAGGAGAAGCAAAGAGGAAAGGGAAAGGGCATAAATAATATGCCAGGTAATTTAGCCATACCTAAAAGTTTATAACACCATCAAAATTGACATTTTCAAATACAAATGGCAAGTTTTAAATACACACACACACACAGAGAGAGAGAGAGAGAGAGAGAGAGAGAGAGAGAGAGAGAGAGAGAGAGAGAGAAAGAGAGAGAGAGAGAGAGAGAGAGAGAGAGAGAGAGAGAGAGAGAGAGAGAGAGAGAGAGAGAGAGAGAGAGAGAAGGAAAGAGAGAGAGAGCTGGAAGAGATCATAGAAGTCAGCCCTTCATTTTGCAGATGAAGAACTGATTCCCAGAAAGGTTGTTACCAGCCCAAGATCACACAGCTCTTAACCCCTAACAGCAAGATTTTAACAAACTAAAATGAGGCTCCCTGGTCATACTAGTTTGTCTCTGTTTCAGATCATCAAAATGACTAAAATATTTTATGATATTTTAAAGAAAAATGTAAAAAAAAGTGCATTATGTCTAATAATGTACATATGTACATGTATACATAAATATGTAAGTGTAAATATATATATGCATATTGTATATAAATATATACATAAACATATTATTCAGTATTTCTATTTTTACATGGAATAAGATAGCATAGAGAAATTAAAAGGTTTATCTAGTTTCACAAAGCAAGACAGTCATGCAGTTGAAACTGAAACTTATAGGAGAAGGAATACGTGGCTTTCTGATAACTGAAATATGTCTGATACACTATATAATAATAATTTCATGCTGAGCTACTATTTTGTTCTCATTGTGGGACAGTAAAAAATTCACAAGCATTACAGCTTTAAGATTTTCTCAAGTTTAGAACCACTGAAAATTTACACTAGGGAAGTTAATATGATACTTTACCCATTCTTTACCTTGCTTTAAAAAAAAGCCTGATTCTTTTGAATAGAAATGATCCCATAAATGACAGAAAATTCATATTTTAATACCTTAATTCAAGTGGCAGATAGTATATAATTATTCCAAATGTATTGGGTTGTAGGAAGAAAGGAACTTAAATACTATATTCTTCTATGAATATTTGCCTAAAAGATTAAAAAAGCCTGGAAGATCAAAATATATAAAATCATTTTGTATTATAAAGCTTTTTATTTAGTTTTCGAGTGCTCAAGTTTTTATACTACTGAATAAACCATGGCTGCTTCTTCCTTGTTATTATTAGACTTCTGTCTTAATTTATTTCTATAATATGAGAGACAATCTGGCACAGTGTATAGGAGCCAATCTTGAAGTCAGGAAGAACTGGTTTCAAATTTCGCTTTGGATATGATACACATTGGCTGTATGATCTTGGCCAAGTCATTAACTCTTCATATCTCAGGCTCTATAAGACTTCAAGTTATAGAACAATTGTTAGTCTTCATGGACAGAGGGAATTTCTTCATTGGAAGATCCTTTCACCAGTGAAAATCACAGCTCTAGATCTGAGACAAAACACAGAATAGAGCTGCAAGAGATCTCAAAAGTCACTAGGTCCAACCCCTAAATGTTACAGATGAGGAAACTGAGTCTCTGACAGGTTGTGACTGGACCAAGATTACACAGCTCTTAACTCCCAACAGCAAAATTTTAACAAACTAAAAAGGGGCTCTCTGGTCATACTAGTTTGTCCCTGTTTCATGTCATCAAAATGGCTACAATATTTTCAATTATCCTTTTTCAGAAAAAAATGTCTAAAAAATGTTATACCTTAAAAATACCTCCATCGTTCACACGAAAATTAGTATTTGAAATGACTAAGATTAGCTCAGTAATAGACTCGGCACAACTCAGTCTTTCTGCCCCATCCCCTAAAAACACTGAAGAAATAATGATTTTCCATGACTCCCTTATCTTCTTCTACCCTTCAGACCTGTAAGTGGAATAAAAGAGAAAGAGCACTGGGGAAACTGGAGCATGAAAAAGCCAGGGAGCTTGCTTTGGCCATTCTTGACTTACTCTCCATCCATACAACAGTGATTCCCATAACAGGACACAAAGGTCTGAGTAATCCAGAGGAAGGAGAGAGGAGAAGGGGAAGAAAAGGGAGGAGAAAGAGGAGGTGTTGAGGAGGAGTGGAGGAGGGAAAAGAGGAAGGAGGCAAGAGGATGGAAAGGAAGGAAAGAAGGAGGAGGAGGGAAGAAGATGAAGGGTGAGGAAGATAAGAAAGATGTAGGGGAAAGAGAAGAAGGGGAAAAAAGGAAGGGAAAAAAGGGGGGAGGAAGAGGAGAGGAAACAAAGGGGGAAGACTAACAAAACATCCTCAACAAAACCAAAAGCATTTACAAAGAATTTTAAGACTTTCTAAAATTTTTATATATGATAACTTTTCTGATCCTTACTACAAGAAAGAGGACTATATAAGAAACTATGAACTTCTGTAATATAAATAAAAAACTCAACAAGATTTTAACTATATGGCTTTATTTGCTTGTATTTGCTGAATTTTTTTCCATGCATCTTTTGTAATATATTTCATTGATGTTCTTTTTTGTATATCTATCATGGCCCACTCATGTGATTCACCCCCATAAAAGTCTAACTGTGAAACAGGTATCTGTTCTATCTTTTCTCTAAAGCTATTTTATGAAACATGAAAAGGAATGTGTATTATCGTAGAAAGAACCCCAGATTTTGGTTCAAAGGACTAGGTTTTGAGCCCCATACTCCCCCCACCCCATCCATCTCCCACCCAGGTTACTTTGAACAAATCATTTAACATGGCTGGACCTTAGTTTCTTTACCTACAAAATAAATGAGTCAGGACTGGACCAGAAAGTTTCTGAGATCCCTTTCCAACTTTAAAACAATAAGCCTATAAAAAACAGCATGGTATCTTTGGGTGTGTAGACAATGTTACATACACCTCACTAAGTATATATTTCCCACAGTGATATAAAACCTTCATCACTAATGCCCTCATGTGCTCCAAGGTCCCTTCCAGCTAGAAAAGTCTATTAGCCTGTAATTCTGTGATATTTTTGCATTAGAGAGCCTCTATCACTATTTTAATAGGGATGTGTGGGAGACAGACTGAAGTCATACTAGGTCTACTGACTCATAGGTAACTTCCCCACTAGGTGACAGTATAGCAATACACTCAATTATACTTATTCCTGTAAAAAGGATCTTTGGAGTACTTCCCAGGCATGTACATTTCTGAATGAATTATTTTTATTTGTATTATTTATTTTTATTTTATAATATAAACAACTTCTTTTAAATAACATATGTATAACACATAATATAAATAATTCATTTAAAATAATATATAATATAAGTGATTTTAAATAATATATAATATAAATAATTCATTTTTGATATGTAGTAGAAAGGGTTCTAGATTTGGAGGACCTGAATTCCAATCCTGATTCTCTTACTCTCTGTGAGACTTCACATAAGTCACTTCATCTTTGTATTTTTTTTTCCGATTTCTTCTTTTGTAAAATGAGGGGGTTGAACTGAATGGTCCCGAAGCTGACCATTCCAACTGGCAAATATGGTTCTAGGTAGTAAATGGCAGAGTCATGTATAATTTGGACTAGCTCTAACCCCAACTCTAACATTAAATCTAAAGGCCTCTGAATCTCAGAACTCCATTAACAATAAAATATTGATTAGAATTATGAAGACTTTCCATGTTGCTTTTTTCTTGATGTGATTTTGGTCATTATGCAAATTGCTTTCCTTGTTCTGATTACTTAGTTCTGCCTAAGTTCATATGAGCCTTTCTAAGTTTCTTTGAATTCTTATTATTTGTCATTTCTTACTGTGCAATAACATTATTCTTTACAGAGCACTCTCATAAGCATTACCTCTTTTGATGTTCATAACAACCCAGGAGGTAAGTAGGGCAGCATTATTATTTGCATTTTATAGATGAAGAAACAGAATTAGGAGGGATTTGCCAACCGTGTGCAACCAATTAATAATCGTCACAGAATTACAGACTCTCAAGAGTGGGAAGAGCACTGAGTGGCCATCTATTCCAGCCCAAAGAAATCCTTGCTCCAACATGCATGACAAGTGGTCATTCTGCTTCTGTTTGAAGACCTCCAAGGAAGAGAATCTCATCATCTTAAGCAGCTAATTCCACTAGATTATTAGGAAGATTTTCCTGGTATTAAGCTCATTTAGGCTCTATGTCTTTTCCACTCTTGGCTCCTACTACTGATTTCTGATGTCAAAGGGGAAAAGTCAAAAATCTCCTCTGTAACAACAACATTCACATGTATTTGAACACAGTGATCCATATCCTTTAATTTTTTTTTGCAAGCAAAAAAAGCCTTTGGTTCCTTGAAATGCATCCTGCCAATGCACTCAAGGCCTGGCCTTTCACCCTGCTAATGATCCTCTTGACACCAATGAACTTAAAGAGTGACATCCAGGGCTGAGAAGGATATTCCAGATGAATTCTGACAGGAGCAAAGTAGAGTGCAACTAACACCTCTTTGTTTCCAGAAGCCAGGCCTTTCATAATACTATCTAAAATCCCATTAAAGTTTTTTGATTGCCACATAACATTGCTGAGTCATTTGAACTTGCAATCCATTTATACCCCTAGATGTTATTCAGACAATTTGCTTCCTTGCATGCCTCCCCCATCTTGTACCTGTGAAGTCAGTATTTTTTTAACTCTACTGAAAGACTTTATATTTATCTTGATAGATATCATATTTCTTGCTTCTTCAATGCCTGGGAGATGGGGTGGAAAAAGAGAATCTGAAATTGAAAACAAAAATTAAACTATATATATATATGTTTGTATGTATTTGTGTATATGTATATGTCTTTACTGAAATTCATCTTATTAAGTTCAGCCAAGTACTCAAAAATGCCAAGATGTTTTTAGATCCTAACATATCATCAAGTATATTAATTCTCTCTCACCTTTATTTCATCTACAAATTTGATGACTGTGCTAGTTATCCTTTTAAACAAGTGACGAATACAAATAAATGTAAAATTATGCAAGGACAAGGGAAGATTTCTAGATACTCAAATAGAAATCTATAATTTTGACATAGGACAGTTAATGACTGATTCCAGCCATTCAACAAGTTCTGAACCTGTCAAAAATGTTTTATTAGATCCATCTTCTGAACAAGAATAGTATAAAATACTTTATCAAGAGATTTGCTAACTCATTAGATTTGGGATGGACGATGCTATCTGCACCCAGAAAGACAACTATGGAGAACAAATGTGTATCAAAGCACAGTATTTTCGCCTCTTTTTTGTTCTTTTTTGTTTGCTTGTGTTTTTTTTCTTTCTCATGGTTTTTACCTTTTTGATCTGACTTTTGTGGCACAACTTAACAGAAATGGGAATATGTTTAAAAGAATTGCTCATATTTAACCCATATTGATTGCTTGCTGTCTTGGAGAGGGGAGAGATAAGAGGAGGGAGAAAAATTTGAAACATTAAAAATGAATGTTGAAAACTGTCTTTATATATACCTGGAAAAATATTGGGAAAAAAAGATATTAAAATAGAAAAAAAAAAGAGATTTGTTAGCATCCTGGCAGATATATCTATAATTTACCATTGCAGTTTAAAACCCTACCCAAAGAGAAAAAGGAAAAAAATATCTTAATTTGGTATGTTTCATTCTTTTTCTGGATGTTTATCAACCATATTTTAAATCATCTATTCCAGAATGTTGCTCAGGTATCAAAGTCAATGGCTTCTAGTTTGCCCCAGTCTGTTCTCTTTTTTTGAAAAGTAAGACATTTTCCTTCTTTTACTCTCAAAGTTCCTCTTTCATTTTTCATGACTTTCCAAATATCATTTACAACAGCACAGCAATAACAGCAACCTGTACTTTCAGTAGCTAAGTATAAGAGTTCATTTGTCCAACAGGCTCAAATTCACCATGGGCTAACTAGTTGCTCTCTTATTATCTCTTTCCTTATTTTGAGATAGTAACTCTCTTTTAGCTACTTTTGTTCTCTCATTTTCAATGCAAAGGCCATTCTCCTTCAGAGAGAAAACAAAGCAAATGTAATAGCAGCAAATACAAGTAACATTCAATAAGTGATTACTCTGTGCAAGGTACTATGCTAAACACCAGGAATACAAATACAAGTAGAATACAAGTAGAAATACAGCCTGTTTCCCCTTCCCCCCAAGAAGCTTACAGTCTAACTAAGAATACATAAAAAGAAGCTGAAAAGGAAAAGGTTGGACAGATTTATCTTCATTTTTTTTTTTTGCCATTTATTATCATTCCAATCAGTCTCAGGGCAAAGATCCTACCCCCTCTTTGCGCCTCCATTTTCTCTCCATATAGCTCCAAAACAAACTCATTTTGTTGTCCCTAGATTCCTTCACAAGCTTCAATTCATAGTGAGATTTAGCCACCTTTATAGGATTTTTTACAAGACTGAGCTACACTCATATTCAATTTCTTCTGGGATTAGGTAGGTGGGCTGACTCTTATTCAATGCTTCTTCTAATACTGAATTGATCTTATTTAAATCTGGCATGCAAACTGAAATGCAATCAATAATTGTACTTTTAATAAGGTAATTATCATAAAAGTGCCAAGGATGGAAGAAAGAGAGAATCATGATGATAAAAATGAATAAAACATCTTTATGTGAATTTAAATGAATGTAAAGCATTATACATATATATTTATTTTCAGTGTATGTGTGTGTATAAATATATATATGACTTTTCAACATATACCCTTCCCCCCCTTTCAAGCAGTGCTCATTTGAGAGAGAAGTCTATTCAAAAGAGTGCCATATCAAAAATACAGCACATGGGAGTTCTTGGAGCAAAGCCCTACCAAAAAATTCCCTCCTGAGAATAGAGCCTGAGTAAAGATTGGATAGAAAAGTCTGAGTCAGTAAGTACTGCAGGTTTACCCCTCAGGACACATACGTGCACAGATGATGTGGGGGAGTATGGAGGCTGGGGAGAATGGGTCACCACTGAGGGTGAAAACAGCAGTTTTCTACATCCTAGAAATGATGATAATAATACCATATTTGTATAGCGCTTTTAGGTTCATAATACACTTTTCTCACAGTAATCCTGTGAAGCTTAGGATATAATATAGTTATCTCTTATACAGATGAACAAAATGATGATGATGAGAGTTTAAATGATTTCTTTAAGATTATTCAGCAAACACATTTGGGAGCCAAGACTCAACCTCACTGGACTACAAATCCAGTGTGAGTTTCGTTTTCCCAGAAAACAAAGTGAAGTGACAAAAGCAGGGATAATCAATAATAGGCTGGGCACAAGGAAAGGAAGGGTCTAATTGGAGCAGAAATGTATGTGTTAGGAACTAGTGGGGAATGAGCTCAGATTGGTAGTTGGACTAGAATGGGGCTGAGGTCCTGAAAAGCATGGAAAAATTCAGACTTGATGTGGCAGTAAGCAGAAAATCACTGAAGGATTCTGAGTCGAGGAGAGACATAATTATAGATACATTTTCAGAAGATTAATTTGGAAATAGGATGCATGTTGGCTTGACTGAGGAGAAACTGGCTTCACAGTGGCCATTAGAAACAATTACCATGGTCCAACCAAGAGTTGATGAAGGCCTGGAATGAAGCGGTGACAGCAGGAAAAGAGATGCAGGGATGGAATGAGTGACATTTCAAAAGTAAAATCAAGAGAACCTGGTGACTGTCCCCACCCACTTCTGCTATCTTTGCCCAGAAAGGATTACTCATCTGTGACAGAAATGGCTTGGCAAGTTATGCCTGATTCATCTGGGTAAAATATGTATGAGTAAAAGTATCCTCTTCACATAAATCCACCAATGTTTTCCAGTTCACAGAATCCAGGTAGAAGCTATAACCAATAAGAGTGATTTCATTTTATTTCATTTATTGAAAAAAAATTAAAGTTGTGGTCCTTATCATCAGAACCCTAAAAATTTTCCCAGTAGGAACTCCTGCAAGCCATGATTCAAATAGGAACTTATAAATTTTTGGAGATTCACTCTAGCTGGAGGGAAAACTACTTTTTGGTCATGAATCTGGAGGTAGGAATACCTGAGTTTTAATCCTGTCACTTACTATCCATGTGATTTTGGGTGAAATATTTATTCTTACTAGAGAATCTAGAAAATCATCTAGAAAATGATACATAGCTTGCTCAGTAGGGTCAGGAAAACCTGAGTTCACATGTGAGTTCATGTGACAAATGATCACTGTAGAACTCAAGGCACTTTTAAGTTCCAGGTCTCCCAAGAAAATGTCTAAGACTATGAGCTGCAGAATGGTATCGTGTTGTTGTGTTGCACTGGTATAGGGAGATGTTTTACTGGGGGATTTCCTACAAGGAATTCATATATCTTATCCTTTCAAAAATCAGAGAGTTGGACTCATTGACTTGTAAGGTCCCTTTCTTCTTTAATTCCATCATAATATAAATTTTGATCTTAGTTCTAAATATTCTGCTCTTTCACCTAGCTCAGAATCCCAAATCTATCCTGCTAGTACAGAATAATGGAAAAGATGCTTCCTTTATTCCGAATCAAGCTGCAAATCACAAAAAAAAAAAAAAAAAAAAAAAAAAAAAATGTTGGTCCTGTCTGGCTAATATAGTATTTTCCACAATCTTCCTACCACACTGCTGCTAGAGCTCTGGTAGATCTATTCATGAAAGGAAGTCAGAGTCACAGGGAGTATTTATATACATAATAAGTTTCTCTTTAGCACAGAAAGGTGTTGAAGTTTGTTTTTCCCCCTGTAGTTTCAAAACTTCATGAAAATCAATTGTAGCCACAGCTACACACAGCTGTGTAGGGATGAAAAGATTTTGTATTGTGATTAACAGTAATTATTATCAATATTAATATGCTTGAGAATTTTGAAAATCACAAGGAACCATTGTCAATTTTTATCATAATATTTAAGAGGGTTGACAATTTAAAAAAAAAAAGACTTCTTTTTAGAGCTATTTCCCTCTTAATTTTCAAAATCTTTTATTTCCAAAGAAAATAGAAGCCTTGTGTTTGTGATTCCATTATTTTAAACTCAAATCAATGTCCCATAGCCATTTCATATAGGTCTTGGGGTGGTGAGCCATAGATAGTGAGATGTGAAATAAGGTAGCAGGGGGTATTCTGATAGAACCAGAATAGTTAAAACCAGTTGAGATCAATAACATTTTGGGAATGAGAGGGAGAATAAGATAGAACCTGGTATAATCCGGGGGTTCATCTTCTGTTTGAATATTATCCAATGACTGAAAAATATTATTGGTAGCAACTGCAATGGTATTACTCTCTAAACCTGACTCAAATCTTTTTCTCTTACTTTCATGTTCAATGGTAACATAGCTACAAGCTATCAGACACACTGGTCTCACAACCTGATACCCCATCGTTAATAATTGAGTTCCAATTTGTCTGATGAATATAGAACCAGGGACTCTTGACACGAAGGTGACAGATGTGGGACCATAATGATAATCAACATCAGATGCTAGTAAGAGAGTAGCTGGTGCCCCCAGCCAGTTCTAAC
Source organism: Sminthopsis crassicaudata (assembly GCF_048593235.1). Lineage (NCBI taxonomy): Eukaryota > Metazoa > Chordata > Mammalia > Dasyuromorphia > Dasyuridae > Sminthopsis > Sminthopsis crassicaudata. The sequence goes on from NC_133621.1 coordinate 48,996,810, forward strand.
TTAACTAGGTTGTCAATAGTAGTTGACAATATAATAGTAGTGTAGAAATTGGCAATACCAGGGCAAACTCTGACTAAAATCCTAGAATAGTTGTAGTGGATATCAGACAAACTCCCCAAGAGCCCAAGCCACAAGCATGCACTGTGATAAGGAGAAGGTTGAGTGGTCAGCAAATTCTGATGGCAACACAGCCTGGTCTTCAAAAAAACTCTAATTATCCTCCTTGCAGATTATATTCCCACTTTTTCTGGTCCCACTTTTGTTGATCTATCTGGTTACTTTAGCACTACTTTGACTTTGACCACCCAAACATGGAGCTGGTAGAATAGAACAAAATCAACCCAGTAAGGAAGGAGTTATGTTGTAATGATAGGGGATTTTAATTATCCTGACTCCTATTCTATTTAAATGCACTATGAAAGAATATAGTTCTAAGATCTCTATTGTAATCAAATTTTTTTAATTTAATTTTTATTTTATTTTATAATTATAACTTTTTTTTTGACAGTACATATGCATGGGTAATTTTTTACAACATTATCCCTTGCACTTACTTCTGTTCAGATTTTTTCCCTTCCTCCCCCAACCCCCTCCCCCAGATGGCAGGCAGTCTTATACATGTTAAATATATGTAATCAAAAAATTAAATAATATTAGAATGAAATACTGGTCCATGAGGGTCGGTAATATTCTTTCTTATTCTTCACAGTCATGTGTAACTCTTCCTCATCCCATTTGAGGTTTCCTTGGCAAAGATGCCATTTCCTTCTCTAGCTAATTTTACAGATGAGGAAAATGAGGTAATTGGAGTTAAGTGACTTGCTTAAGATTGCACAGCAAATAAGCATCTGAGACTGGATTTGAACTCAGGAACTTGAGTCAGTGACTTCAGGCCTAGTACTCTATCCACTCAGCCACCTAGTTACTTCATAATATTCTTTGTTTTGTTTCAACTCAGCATTTGGAGACTTGATGAACTTGTTTAAAGCATGAGTAAAGAAGGGCCTCTTACCTGAATTTCAGAGCATACATAGGTAACTTCTGGTGGTTTCCTTTCTAGGAATAACTGCTGAATCAGGGCTGAACGTACATAACCAATAGTTTGTTGATGATCTCTCATTCTCTTACCTGGCATTTTTTTTTAATTGGGAGGATTGCTGAAAGCCTGTAGATAAGGGGAGTGACCAGATTGCCCTACCAGACAGACTACCTTGACTCCCTCAGCTTGTAGTGTTTGAGTTTTTTGTATGTGCGGTAATTCTTTCTTAACCATAAGTGAACCAAAGGACCAGGTTATGAGTCTGAAAATCTCTATAGGTTGGAGGAGCCATTGGAACTCCAGTCAACAAAAGCTAGTAAGTTAAGTCCAGTAAAGAGTCATCCCTAGGATGTGAACTATTTGGTCCGGAACCCAACCCTATAAAATAGGTTCTATTATTATTCAATTTTACAATTGAAGAAAGGGAGACTGGGGGGGATTAACTGGCTTGTCCACAATCCCACAGCTACTAAACTCTAAGGCAGAATTTTAATTCAGTCCTTTCTTTTGATCTCCCTCCCCCCTTTCCAGTCCTGTCTGCCTTCCAGACATCTAGTTTATACTGTCTCATCCTGGAACTTCCTTCAGCATCTGAAGTCTCCCCAACTCATCCTCCACAGTCTTTTCAATTTGAAGCATCCTTATATAAAATATATCCCTTTCTCCCATTGATGAGTTCCTTCTGGAGCCTCCTCCCTTTTGTGGAGGGTCCCAGAGAAGACTCCATTCCCCTCTTCACCTTCTTCCTGGTTTGGACTTCAGAATCTGCTGTCAGACCAATTACTTCCCTCAGTATCTGCCTTTTTAGCTCTTTTTTTCTGGTTCTCTTCCCTCTTAAAACAAAATCTGCTTTAGGGCAGGAATTTTTTTCTTTTTGCTTGTATTTGTATATCCATCACTTGTTACACAGTGCATAGCACCTAAAAAGTGCTTCATAAATGCTTGTTTCCTTCCTCCTGTCCTGACTCCAAGTCTAATTCCATCAGCTGTTCCACCTGTCTCTAACACATCAAACATGTGACCTAAACAATCTCCAGACCATGCTGCCTGCTCTCCAGTGCATCACATTGGAATTGAGATATTTACCTGGCCCCTTGAACCTTTGGCCCTTCCAAGATAAGAGCATGCACCTTATCCTGCCCAGAACAAACCACCATGCTACCTCCTAGTCATCTTTAAACCTTGCTGGACAATCCTCCTCCCAATTTGCTTTCATCTAGTCAAATATAAGTTCTGTAAGGTCAAGGACTTATCTTGCTTTTCTATTTGTATCCCCAGCACTTAGCACAGTTCTGAACTCATAGTAAACACTTAGTAAATGCTTTTTCATTCATTTATTCATCCCAGGATGACAAATTAAGGAAGCTTTTTAAAATGCCCAGAGACAGACAGAATTAGAAGTTAATTATATCCTGCCTTTAAAGAGAATAATCTCTGTGCTACATCTCCTATTTTTAAAAATAGAGAAAGAAAATGCTCATCTAAATTCCTCCTATAATTTTAACATGGTACTAATTCTAAAGCCAGGTAAGGATAAGTCAGAGAAATAGAAATGCAGGCAAATATGTTTGGAGGCAACATTAAATAAAATTTTGATAAAAGGATTACAACCCAAAAGACAAAATATATTCCTTATGATCATGTTGGATGGAAGAAAGGTTTCATATTAGGAAAATTATTGGTAAAATAAATCATCACAATAATTAAAAATAATGAAGCAAATGATTATATGGATACAGAAAAAGCTTTTGATAAAATAAAACATTCATTTATGTGTAAAAGAAAAACTAAAAAATAGGAGTGAAACTATCTTCCATTAATATGTTCAAAAATAGTTATCTAAATTAAGTGCTAGTGCAGCTTAGAATGGAGAAATCCTAGAAGCTTTCCCACTAAAATCAGGACTGAAGCAAGGCTTCAGTTAACTATTATGATTTGAAAGAGTGGTGTAAGTGTAGTGGGTGTTGGTATCTATTCAATTTACATGAACAATTACGAAGACTGTTAAAAAAAAAATGACATTTTGTTCCTGAATCACCCAAGACAAAATATGAGCCAAGAAGACTTCAATTTTTGCTTGTTTCTCATCTGGGAAAAAAAAAAAAAAAAAGGAAAGAGCTCCTCCTGGTTACCAGTCCACCAGGGAAAGATAGAAGAATGAGAAAAAGAATAACTTTAGAAATTCTGTGTCTTTAAACCCTTTCTACTGACTCATGTTCCTAGTGTTTTTTTTTTCCTTCATAAGATCTAGCCCTACTCAACTTCACCCTTTTGAGGACTAGAGGATAGAGTACTCCTTCTACTTTCCTACTTGGCAGAGCAAAAGATCACTGGAAAAGCATCTTTTCTAAAGAGTGAGTCAGTTTTGAAAAAGCATTTTGCCCTTTTTACAATAGAAAGTTGCTTCTTTACCTTCTGCAATGCATGTTGACCAATTAAACTGGTAGAAATGGTCAGAGAGGGAGGTGGATAAGGCCTTATACTGTGTACTCAAAACAGGTAGGAGACAATTTATGTCATTTGAAAACTATCCCTTAATCAAGGATAATGAAGCAAGAAATTTTTTTAACTCTGGAAAGCTCCTGATGTATGATTGATATAATGACCTTGAAAATGCAGTAGGCTCCAAGTTGTTTTGTCTTAGGAATGATGTATTTTTTTCTGCCTTCAGATTATCTCGTCCTAGTTTACATTTTATGGGCAGGCTCCAAAAGAATTCTGGTTCTCCCTATCTTGTCTTAATTTACATTTTATGGCCTGGAGTGAGATGCCTAACTTAACCACTTCCCAACTCTAACTCTAAAATCAATGAAATCCCTAGTTTTCTCTCACTTTTTTCCTATAAAAATATCTATTAAAATATCTTCTACTTTTTCACTAGTTTCTTTTTGGAATTTAGCCCCACTACAACAGTATTATAATAATAAAATATAATAATATCTTAATATAATTTATAATAATTATAATTTAATCATAAAAATATAATAACAAAATTTTTTCCTCCTGATTTGGAGATGGTCTGAGTCTACAAATTCTTTTGAGACACCAGTGTCTCACAATATTTTAAAGGTCCAACCCCTGAACATGGTCACCATCCGTATTACTAATACTTTCCTCAAGCCTGACACAAAATACCATTAATTCCATCCCCATTATCTCTAATTGCCACTTTAAGTGTAAACCCTTTCCTTTTTTTTTTCTGTTTCCCATTCTTATGCCTAATCAGATCAACTTTAATCCTTTTAAAGTTCACACTTCTCTAAACTATTCCCCTAATAGCTCTTATTGCTATGTGCTCTGATGCCCTACAATCCACATTCCTACATACTCCATTCTTTTCACAAATATTTGTTCCAGTTCCTTGACTTAAATGAATCCTACCTTAAATTCCCCTTTTTAAAAAAACCATTTTCAAAGGTGGTCAGGACTTCTCCAACATTTCTCCCTCATTTTCCATTAGTATATCAAGACCATTTTCGATAACTATCTCCTCAAAAGATTTCTTCTTTTGACCTTTCAGACATCCCTTCATATCACTACATCACTGGATAAATTTCAGTTTTATTTTTCATGCTATCCCAGTTTCAAATGGTCATAACTGATCCTTACAATAGTCTGGGTTCACAGTTCCTTTACACTGACTCCCAAAGCCTTCTTTGAAGACAAAAACATGGCAATACCTACTCCCATATCCAATATCAAAGGCTCTACTTCAAAAACAACAAACTGAAATCTCCCTCTCTGAACATGATCTATTTTCCTCCCACATAATTCTCTTTATCATTCTTACTAATGCTTTTCTTTCTCATCACTGAGATCATGACCAATTAGGTCTACCTTTTGCTCTCTTGCTCTCTCTATAGCTTCACTTGCCTTCTGACATCCCATTCAACCATTTCAAGTCTGCTCTGTAAAATCTCTTATCCTTTTTCTTTCCAATGTATCTGCTTTACCATTGCCTAACCCTGGATATATCCTCCTTCCTGTTTTCTGTTCTCTTGCTCCTAATCTGCAGTTTTGCTGGAGAAAAATCATGAAACAAGGCCAACTGGCTCCATGGCAAATCCATGCAATCTAACCTCAGCTGGTCTCTCAGAATTGTTTAGCAATTCTTTTATTCATCACAAGTTGACTCCCTATTCCAGTCCTCATAGCATCTGTTCTAAACTTTTTTTTTCCACCCTCTTCAAATCCCTCACCAACATCACTGCCCACACTCTCAACAAAAGACTTTGATTCCTATTTTATTGGAGGGAGGGAGGGAGGAAGGGGGAGAGAGAGAGAGAGAGAGAGAGAGAGAGAGAGAGAGAGAGAGAGAGAGAGAGAGAGAGAGAGAGAGAGAGAGAGAGTTCTCCAACATTAGTTTCTTTTCCATTTAAAATTTTCTGTCTTCAGTCATCCTCTCTTCTTCCCTCCTATCTCACTGAGTTATGGCTTTGAAAAGAGAAGGCATATATAAACTACTGGATTCCTACTTGTTTAAATATCATATTCTTTCAATTTCCCTTGTATTTTTCAGAATTTGTAATTCATTCTTCTCCACTTAATTTCTCCTTTCTGAATTACAAGTGAGCAAAAGTTCCCTAATATAAAAAGTAAAATCTTGGTCCTGTTTTCTCCTTAAGATGCTGAACCATCATATTCTTTGTTTCACTATTAAACTTCTTTAAAAGTATCTACACTCCCTACCTCAACTTTCTCAAAACTTTTCAAACTGGAATCCCTTATATTCTACAAAAGCTGTTCCCCCAGATGCTACCAGTTGTATACTATTTGACCTCTTCTATCCAATGGCCTTTTCTAAGTGCTCATTCACCTTCATAATTTTGTTTCCTTTGCTACCATTGAATCCCCATGACTTCTTGAAATGCCTCACAAGATTTTCCATAGTAGTGTTATCTTATGGTTCTTCTTTACATCTTCAACTATTCCTTTTGTCATCATTTTTATTGATTTTCTCTTTGCTTCCTATCTACTAAATTTGACCCTCCTCTTCTGTCTCTACACTTTTTCCCTTAAGGATTTAGATAAAATCTTCATCCCTGACCTCTGACTCACAAATCTTTACTTTCAGCATAAATCTTTTTTTTCTAAAAATGGATTTATACTTATAATTATCTGCTAGACTTTTCTCCTTAGACTGTCCTACAAGAACTTCAAACACAGCCAAAAATTAACATCAGAAAAAGTAAGGGAAATACATTTTTGGTAGAGTGGAAAGAATGTCAAGTTTGGAGGTGAGAGCTGGGTTTGAATTCTGGCTTTATTCCCATTATGTGTGTCACACTTTGAGGAGGACTGCTTAAGGATCTGTGTAGGAGGACAAGGAAGCAAGTAATATCACTCAGTTGAAAAGAGTTTAGGAATCTAGATCAATTCTAGATCAATTATTTTCCCACTTCCTAACTGTGTGATCTCCAACAAGTCACTCAAACTTTTCTGGATCTCATTTTCTTCACCAAAAAAATGAAAGGGTTGAACTAGATAACCTCTAAAATTCCACCCAAATCTAAATCTATGTTCCTATGATTCATCAAAATGAAAGTGCTGCCCCAACTTAAAAGACTGAATTTACTTTCCTCAGAAGGAAATTACTCCCCCCCCTCATATCTGTTTTTGGGTTTTCTCTATCTGTTTATGGATTCTATGTATCCTTTGAGTACCTTTTATATTTCTGTAACTATGGGCTTTTATGAATCTTTTGCAAATCTTTTATAATTTCTGTGAGATAAATTTCTATACTCAGTGTTCAATATATAATATATACCTCCCATATTAATATACAATGTATACCATAAGTGCTTGTATGAGATATGAACCCCTTTATGGAATTATATATTATATATATATATATATATATATATATATATATATATATATACATGCATAGAGAGAGAGATTTTTAAGAGCAATTTTTCCCCTGAGGCTGTAAGAGCAACTTTTAGCAGGTATATGATGATCCAAAAAGAATATGATCCTTTGGGGTTAATCAACCCAATCCAAAGCCTGGGAATGTCCTGAGCATGGGTTACATTTATTTTTGTTTTTAAAATGCACATAAACATAAATGTCAGATTGCTATATTTGTAATTGCCATTTGATGAATATCTACTACTACACATTGGCATATAACTATGGTTCATTCACCCCACACTCTGCCCCCTCTCCCACTTCTGTTACTATTTACTGCATGGAAGGCAGCCAAGAGTGTCATCCATTACTGTTTGAAACAGCAGCTATCAGCAAGAAAGTTGACTACAAATTACTAAAATCAGATGTTAAGAGGAAGATATAAGAAGGCTGGTTATCAAAGAACTTCAAGAAATAGCTCTATTAGATGTCTTTAGTTAAATAGCAAAATGCTTCTTCCTCACCCACTTTTTCCATTTCCCAGCTCTGACAGCCATAGAATCATTAAGCATTAGAGGCCAGAAGAATTCAGAGATCACAGCAGCTACGTTCTTCTTCATTTCTTCTAGTTTACCTATGCAGACAATGATGCTCAGGGAATCACCAATTAACCAGGATCACACAGTTATTCAATGGCACTTCCAGGGCTTTAGGGGTTGAACTCAAGTCTCTTGACTCCTGTGTCAATGGTCTTTACATTGCACCATATTTGCTTTCCTTTATATTCCCCGGGGACATGTTGTCTTCTCCCAGATTAACATCATGTTTCCCCCAGTAGCATTATGGCTTCTTCAAGTGATGAGGAGTCCCACGGACTATTTCTGTAATTCACAGCAGAAGCTGTGGTGATGTGGGGACCTACTGCCAAAGATAATTTCTTGGAGAAACTTCTCGGTCCTATACCAAATTTTTGTGCCAGCTCACTGGCATTTTGTCCCAACTTCATCTGTGTGGATTGCCTCCTGGGAATTCATTTTTTTTTTATTTTTTTAATTAATTTTATAATTATAACATTTTTTACATTATTCTTGTACTCCCTTCTGTCCCGAATTTTCCCCTCCTTCCCTCCACCCCCTCCCCTGGAAGGCGGGCATTCCCATACATATTAAATATCTTATAGTATATCCTAGGTACAATATATATGTGCAGAACCGAATTTTGTTGTTGTTGCAAAGGAAGAATTGGATTTGGAAGGTAAAAACCTGGGATTCATTTTAAGGGAGGGTGGTTATCTTGATAGGAAAGCACAAGGGACTTTTGAAAATTAAGAGGGGGAGAGCTAGAAAATGACAATCAGTCATATGGTGCCCTCTGGCTGTTTACCCATGTTAATATTTTAATAACAAAGGCATACTAACTTAGGGACATGAACCTGTGTCATAAGCAAAGCGTATAGCAAACCATGGCAGAAATAAAATGGACTCAGAAGTTGTGTCACAAGAGTGGAACCCAGTCTGATACAAGCAGAGATAGACCAGAGGCAGTGGCAGTCACACAGGTTCCTGCTCCATCCACCCTATCCCTATACATGGTCTAATTGGTTGGCATGAGAGCTGGGAATTGGAAAAAAAATGTAGTTTAGGACTTGGGAGAATGATTTGATTCCCTTCATGGGAAACAGTATTTAGATAGTAAAGGAAGCTATTTTGTTCTGTCAGAGGAACTTAAGATAGGTGGATTAATTAGCAGACCTCTGGATTAATTATTGAAATCGTTCAGGTGAATGGTGATGAGAACCTGGTAGTGACTGTATGAGTAGAAATTAGAGGTCAGATGGGAGAGATGTTATAAAGATGGAAATGGCCAGATTTGCAAATAACTGGATATGTAGGATGAGGGAGAGTGAAAGTCAATTATGGCATTTAAATTAAGAAGAAACAGAAAAATGTTTCAGAAATGAGGCAGTCTGGAAGAGAAATGGGATCCAGGAGAAAGATAAATTCTGTTTTGGACACACAAAATTTGAAATTTCCAATAGATATAGATACTGTGGGGCTGCATAGATATATCTGATAGGGATAAATATATCTGGATAGGGATTGTAATTAAATCAATGGGAGCTAATGAGGTTACCGAGAAAGAAAACATGCAGGGGGAAAAAAGAAATGAAGGACTAAGACAGAGCTGAGGGTTCAATTCAACAAACAATAGCTGTTCTTAAGGAATTTACAATTCCAGATATATACATGCATGAAATTACTAAATAAAAGGTCTGATGTATTCAAGGACGAGCTGAAACCACTAGAAACTGATTGTGAAAATTTTACTGTGAATATTTATATCTCAAAAATCATCCAAAGGTATAAAAGTTATAGAGAAAATAATAACGCGGATCAAATCTACAAGGGTCCCATGCGTGCATTTTTTTCAAAGAACCATTTGTAAAACATTTATACCCCTGGCTATAATTAATAGTTGGAATGAAAAGTTAGGAGAAATTAATGCAGTTGAGAAGACTTTTTATAGTGCTCTACCGTTCATTGCTTGCTATCCCAGACTTGGGAAGATTAGAGGAAATGTCTTGAATGATCCTAATTTTCTTGTGTTTGCTGCTCCCATTTTGTTGCGAATTCCACAGCTGTCCAAAAGGAAGTGGAGTTTTTGCTGTCACCATATACGGGGACATCTAAAGAATATAAAGAAAGGAAGGGATGTTGCAAAGACCAACAGGTGTACCTGCTCTATCTTTTATTCCTTGTCCTCTGACTACTCAACAGTTCTCTCTCACCTCTTACCTCCTTAACTCAAAACTGATCCACCTACAAAACTCTGAACAGTGTAGAATATATGAATGGGTAGCTAGGGCTATGGAAAGGCATAACTTGGAAAAGCTCATAAGCTGTCTGGATCTAAAATTGAGTCTGACTTAAAGCCCCAGGCATAATAAATGTGGAAGGTGACAGACATGGGACCGATAACAAAAAAGGCCTCCCCAAGGAATTGGGAACTGCCGCACTTGGGAGAAAATGAAAGGGATCATTTTGATAGAATCATTTCATCTTGATGAAGAAATAGTGGCAGTGACAGATATACTGTAGGGAAAAGAAATAAAGGTTGAAAAATCCTGTTGAAATGTAGGGATTATTCAGTTATGAGATATTAATTTCTATTTTCTTATGGCAGAAGACTTCTATTTTAGAGAGAGGAAAAGTTATAAGTCCTAAGGCTTTTAAATCCATTGTATCTGAAATTCAATCTCTCTGAAACTCCTTATTATCAAGATGCTCAATTCAGAATCAGAGAACCTAGCCTCTAGTCCCATCTCCATTATTTAGTAAATGTAAGGTCAAATCAATTAACCTGTTTTTCTTGGATTGGATTGTCTCGAACACTTTTCTTTGCTCTAACTCCAATGACTTGATGATAAAGAGAGGAACTTTCCAGTCTAGGAAAAGAAAAACAAGTAAGAAACTAAGAAGTATGAAGCATGCATGGTTCAGAACAGGGTTTTGAGCCTAAAATGAGCATAAGCCACAGGGAAAGTCTGACTCACATATGTCTTCATGTTCCATCCTTGATTGACACTCTTTGGGCTAATCCAAGCTATCTATCACATCCCTCATGCCCTTCTGTCTTTCACTTTTACTGAAGGTTTTAGGTGTCCTGGGAGTATTGACAGTGAAAAAGTTTTTAATTGTACAAAATCAGTATGCTTTCATGGTACTACCTAGCTAACCATAAATTTCAGGTGACAGCTGGCACCAGCTTTCTTTACAAACCTTCAAGTTGGAGGAGAAACAAATGGAATTTGGTTTAAACACCATATTTTATTTTTAAAGCTGCAGTAGAGTAATGTGTTGGGTTCCTGCTGTTTCTATTTTGTTAAGTGACTCTCTTCTAAAAAACTATTTGCCATGCTGACTGGATTCCAAGATATCATTTTAAAAGTAGGGAATTCAGAATTACAGAATCATGATTTTGAGAGCTTGGAAAGGATTTAAATGGTCATCTCATTTCATCTGTACCTAAAAGAACTCCACTATAATTTATCGTACTTCCACTTGAAGACCTCGAAAGACAGGCTAAATATCACCTGCCAAGGCAATCCATTCTTCTATCAAGCAGGTTTAATTTTTTCCCAGTGTTTTATGGATGCATTATGTTTTTTTTCTATTTTCTGAAATTTACAGATTTCCTCCATTCTGTGAGAGGTGACTTGTAACAAATTAAAACCATTAGGTGATTTGTTGCTGTTTGTGGTTCAATCGTTTCAGTCGTGTCTAATTCTTCATGATCCCATTTGGGTTTTTTTTGGCAAAGATATATGAGTGCTTAGTTATTTTCTTCTCCAGCTCCTTTTTTATAGATAAGTAAACTGAGACAGAGTTCCATGGCTTGCCTTGTGTCATCAGTTAATAAGTGTCTGAGTGAGGACAGATTTAAAATCAGAAAAATGAGTCTTCTAGACTCTAGTTTCAGCATTTAATTCATTGTGTTATCCATTAAATAAGTTAAGAAATACTAATAGTGACAGCTAGAATCTATATAGTGCTGTAAGATTCATTAAGCACTTCACAAATATTATCTCATTTCATCCTCACAACAACCCAAGGATATAAGAGCTATAATTTATCCTAATTTTATAGATGAGGAAACTGAGGTAAACAAAAGTTAAGTGATTTACCCAGAGTCACATAGTAATAATATAATGACCTTTTTTTTTTTTATTACTTTGAGATATAGACCTAGCAGTGGTACAGTTCAATTGAAACATTTGCACTGTTTTGTATATAATTACAAATCATTATCCAAAATGGTCGTACCTACTTACAAATCCATTCAAGAGTATATCAATGTGCCAATTTTCTTATAGGCTCTCAAAGAGTCATAATTTCCCCCTTTTTCATTTCTTCTAATTGATAATATGTCAAATTTTAAAAGTGTTTTAATCTTAATTTCCCAAATTAGTAGTGATTTGGAGAATTATTACCTATGGCTACAGATAGTCTCAGTTTCTTCCATTGAGAACTTCCCATTCAAATCTTTAGACCATTTTTTCAGTTTTTCTAAATCAGTTCACTATATATCTTTGAAATAAGACTTTTATCAGAGAAACTTGCTGGAAAGATTTTTCTCCAGTTCTTTCCTTTTCAATCATAGAATTCTTGGATTTTTTTTTGTGCAAAACTTTTAAATTTTATGAGATAAAATTGTCTATTTTATTTTCTGTGATCATCGCTATGGCCTGTTTGGTCATAAACTTTTTTCCTATACAAAGACCTAAGAGGTAATTTTTGTTTGTGTTTCTCTAATTGGTTATGATGTGACCTTTTACATCTAAATCACATATCCAATTGTAGCTTCTTTTGGAATAAGGTATGAAGTGTTGGCCTAAATATAATTTCTTTCATCATGCTGTCCAACTTTTTCCAACAAATTTTGTCAAATAGTCCTATCTAGTATCTGGAGTCTTTGTGTTTTTCACATAACAAAGTATAAGACAAATTTTTCACCTGTATGCTGTGTAGCTAATCTGTTCCACTGAGTGATTTTTCTATTTTTAAACTATTATCAAGTTATTTTAAAATTACTGTTTTATTGTATTGTCTGAGATCTGGCAACATTTGTTGCCACTTCTTTTCATTTTCTTCCTTGATATTCTCATATACCTTTCTTTTAATATAATTTAGGATATAACTATATATAACTAAAATATATATAAACTATATATTAGCATATCATATACAATTTTATATTATAATTATATACAATGTATAATTGGACATAATTGTTATTTATAACAGAATTGATATATTAATATAAAATAATATTTTTAGTTCTATAAGATAATCTCTTGGTAGTTTCATATGACATTTAATAAATTAATTTATGAAGTAGTAATATATTTCTTATATTGCCTCATCCTACCCATAAGCAATGAGTATGTTCCCAATTATTTAACTGTTTCTATAAAAAGTTGTTTGTATTTGTTATCATATAATTCTTATATGTGTGTTGGAAGATCACATTTACAAGTATTTTATATATTCAGTATTAATTTTAGATGGAATTTTTTTCTATTTTTTTTTCTGGGTTTTATTGGTAATATATAGAAATGTTCATGATATACATATATATATATATGTGTGTGTGTGTGTGTGTGTATTTATTTTATATGCTACAAGTTTGCTAAAGTTATTATTTCAATTAATTTTAGTTAATTTTAAGGGTCATTAGGTTAATAGACCATTATGTCATATACTAAAAGTGATAATTTTGTTCATTCTCTACTTATGCTTATTCCCTTAATTTCTTTAGGTTGTCCTTTACTACAGCCAGCATTTCTGATATTATATCAAATTAAAATGGTGACAATAGACATTCTTGTTTCACTTCTAATTTTTTGGAAAGATCCTAGTTTATCTCTATCACACACACACACACACACACACACACACACACACACACACACATACATATATATATATAATAGATGTTCTTGGTTTTAAGTATGCTATTTACCATTTTAAAGAAAATTCTACTTATCCCTTCTTTCTAGTTTCTTAATAGAGACATATTTTGTTAAAGCATTTTTCTACATTTATTAACATAATATTTTAATTTTTGTTGAAACATGATGGTTTAAATTATGTATTTCTTGTTCTGTTAAATTTATATTTCTGGAATTACCCTCTTGATTTCATCTCATTTTATTAATGCCTTTTTATTGTCATATAGTTTTTGTTGTGATATAATTGAACAAATTATGTTTAACAATATCCTATATTTTGTCTTGTTGCAGATCCTTATTTTTCACCTTTTATATTGACATAATTTTATTTTATTGGCTTTTTAAAAAATAACTCAGTTTTATTTATTAAGTTAATAAAGTTTTGTTTTTTATTTTCTTATTCTCCTTTTTATTTTTAGAATTTTTATTTTGTTTTTTAACTGAAATTTCTAAATTTGGGGGTTTTCGTATTTTAATTTTGTCCTCTATTCAGAGATTTACTCTTTCTCTTTTGATTAATTAAAAGTCTTAAGAGATACATATGTTTCCCTTAGGATTGCTTTGTGTGAATCTAAAAAAAATAAAATTTATGTTGCTTCATTGATGTCATTATTCTTAATAAAATTAATTATTATTTCTATTATTTGTTTTAACTCTCCTCATAATTCCTTAAAATTAATTATAATTTTGGAGTACTCTTTAATATTTTACTGTATCTATTTCATTATAACAAGCAAGGGCATGTGTGTACTCTTTTTATTTCTACTCAATAATCACCAGAAGTATGGCATGCATAATTGTTTTTATTTAGTCAAATCCTTACCTTTTAAAACTTTTAAAGGTCCTCTAAAAGGAAGAGTGCAATGTAACTTTAGAGAAGTCTTGATAGTATAATCCAACATATCAGCTGAGATAATATGACTTTTATGTATTGTTTTTAGTCATCTAACAAAATTGTTAATGGGAAACACAAAAAAAGATTTAAGAGCTGCATTGATAACAGGGAATAGCTATCCACTAGGGTTTCCCCTTAGAACTTTTAGAGTAGTGAGTTGTAGCAACTGTCGTTGGAAGTCTTGCCCTGCCAGACTAGGTGCAAGTTGAGAGAAAGAGAGAGAGACAGAGAGAGACAGAGAGAGAAGAGACAGAGAGACAGTCAGAGACAGAGACAGAAAGAGAGGGACGGACGGAGAGAAAGAGAGAGAGGAAGAGAGAGAGAAGGAGGGAGGGAGGATGGGAGAAAGAGAGAGAGGGAGGGAGGAAGGAAGGGAAATAAAGAGGGAGGGGGAGAGAGAAAGGAAGAGAGGGAAGTATAGAGAGCCAGAACTCTGGAGAAGCATACTTGAAACAATCTGTTAACTCAGTTTATATGCTCTTAGTACTTAATATAGTAATACAAGATTGATACTTATGATGATGTAATTATAATAGAGTATATAAGAGCCAACAAAGACTGGAGAAGAGACATTCCATCTTTGATCAGGCTCCTGGTGGCTCTCCTTCATTTCTCCACAGAAACCAAGTCCTGTCTGAAGGCCCTCCAGAAAACTAGCCAGGCCCCAAGTGAAGGAAGCAGACTGTGAAGGAGACAATAAAGAATTTTGAATTTATCTCTGGCTATTCTCATGGTGATTACTCTGCTCAAAGGCTGGTTCCAAGACCTCCAGAAAACTAACCAAACATTAAAGGGAGGGAAAAAGGGACAGAGATAGACAGACAGACAGAAGCAGAGACAGAGAGACAGAGAGGAGGGAAATAGTAATGTTTCTTACCTAACAAATTGTATGTACTGCAACATTATTGATAAATAAATGGCATTGTCTCAAATTATCACTAAGATCTTGGGAGATGTTGATTTTTGTCCATGCATGAGAGATGAATTCTCATGATAGAAACTCCCTCAACTAATGGGGCCGTGTAAATTCTAATCTTAGAGAACATCCTAGGACCCTAATAGGGTCTGATAAGTAAATTTCCAGATATTATATGAAACAGTCAGGCTTTGAAGCCAGGACATTTTTCCTTGAAAGCCATAACTCTCTGCACAATGCCATACTGACTTTTTGATATCATTATAAATGATTTATCCCAAATGCCAGATCCAGGGGATGGAATTAACTTCATAAACTAGAGACAATGCGCAGATCACCATATTTGTGTCAGTTTTTATTTGACAATTGCAAAGAAAACTTTAGGCATCTCCCTAAGTACTGCAGATTTTAGAGCAAGATTCATTTAACTCATTTAAGTATGCTTAAGTATAAAGCTCCTAACCTCAGGAGAATATTTTTAGATGATATGATGGTATACTTAGAGAACCCCAAAGACTCTGTTAAAAAGCTATTAGAAATAATTCAGAACTTTAGCAAAGTTGCAGGATACAAAATAAATCCACATAAATCCTCAGCATTTTTATACATCACCAACAAAATGCAACAGCAAGAGATACAAAGAGAAATTCCATTCAAAATAAGTTGATAGTATAAAGTATTTGGGAATATATCTGCCAAAGGAAAGTCAGGAATTATATGAGCAAAATTACAAAACGCTTGCCACAAAAATAAAGTCAGATTTAAATAATTGGAAAGACATTGAGTGCTCTTGGAAAGACCGAGTGAATATAATTAAGATGACAATACTCCCAAACTAATCTATTTATTTAGTGTTATACCAATCAGACTCCCAAGAAACTATTTTAATGACCTAGAAAAAATAACAACAGAATTCATATGGAAGAACAAAAGGTTGAGAATTTCAAGGGAAATAATGAAAAAAACATCAAATGAAGGTGTCCTAGCTGTACCTGATCTAGAACTATATTATAAAGCAGCAGTCACCAAAACCATTTGGTATTGGCTAAGAAATAGACTAGTTGATCAGTGGCATAGGTTAGGTTCACAGGGCAAGATAGTGAATAAAAATAGCAATCTAGTGTTTGGCAAACCCAAAGATCCCAACTTCTGGGATAAGAATTCATTATTTGACAAAAACTGCTGGGAAAACTGGAAATCAGTATGGCAGAAACTAGGCATGGACCCACACTTAACACCACATACTAAGATTAGATCAAAATGGGTCCAAGATTTTAAATCATAAATAAATTGGAGGAACAGGGGATGGTTTACCTCTCAGACTTGTGGAGGAGGAAGGAGTTTGTGTCCAAGGGAGAACTAGAGACCATTATTGATCACAAAATAGAACATTTTGATTACAACAAATTAAAAAGTTTCTGCACAAACAAAACTAATGCAAACAAGATTAGAAGAGAAGTAATACATTGGGAAAACATTTTTACAATTAAAGGTTCTGATAAAGGCCTCATCTCCAAAATATATTGAGAATTGACTCTAATTTATAAGAAATCAAGCCATTCTCCAATTGATAAATGGTCAAAGGATATGAACAGACAATTTTCAGATGATTAAATTGAAACTATTTCCACTCATATGAAAGAGTGTTCCAAATCACTACTGATCAGAGAAATGCAAATTAAAACAACTCTAAGATACCACTACACACCTGTCAGATTGGCTAAGATGACAGGAACAAATAATGATGAATGTTGGAGGGGCTGTGGGAAAACTGGGACACTGATGCATTGTTGATGGAGTGGTGAAAGAATCCAACCATTCTGGAGAGCAATCTGGAATTATGCCCCAAAAGTTATCAAACTGTGCATACCTTTTGATCCAGCATTGCTGCTACTGGGCTTATATCACAAGGAAATACTAAAGAAAGGGACCTGTATGTGCCAAAATGTTTGTGGCAGCCCTTTTTATAGTGGCCAGAAACTGGAAAATGAATGGATGTCCATCAATTGGAGAATGGTTGGGTAAATTATGGTATATGAAGGTTATGGAATATTATTGTTCTGTAAGAAATGACCAACAGGAGGAATACAGAGAGGCCTGGAGAGACTTACATCAACTGATGCTGAGTGAAACGAGCAGAACTAGGGGATCATTATACAGTTCAACAACGATACTGTATAAGGATGTATTCTGATGGAAGTGGAAATTTTCAACATAGAGAAGAGCTAATCCAATTCCAATTGATCAATGATGGACAGAATCAGCTACATCCAGAGAAGGAACACTGGAAATGAGTGTAAATTGTTAGCATCTTTTGTTTTTCTCCCCAGGTTATTTATACCTTCTGAATCCAATTCTTCCTTTGCAACAACAACAATAACAACAAAATTCGGTTCTGCACATATATATTGTACCTGGGATATACTATAATATATTTAATATGTATGGGAATGCCTGCCATCTAGGGGAGGGGATGGAGGGAAGGAGGAGAAAAATTCAGAAAAGAAAGGAGTACAAGGGGTAATGTTGTAAAAAATTACCTATGCATACGTACTGTCAAAAAATGTTATAATTATAAAATTAATTTTAAAAAAGTTTAAAAAACTTAAAATAAGAGAATATTTTAGATTCTGGATAGACATTTTGACCCCTGAGAGGTCTAGGTCAGTACTCAAAGTTCAACAGGATGGATGTCCAACTACTGATGAAGTTGTTGTTGTTGTTGTTTTTAATCAGTACCTATATAAATTCTCAATAAAGTCCCAACTCTTACATTAGTCCAATGGCTCATAGGAAGCTCAGTAGTGAGAATCTCAGCTAATTTTTAGTTCATCTCCCACGTGTTGCAGACTGATCTGGTCTTGGGCTTATATAGAATAAGTAGGTGGTGTGATTTCATGGGAGCTGGCAAGACCTTCCTCCTACTCTAACCTCCACCCCCATCTGCCTAACATTCCATCAAAATGGGACACTTGTCATTCTGCAAGTAGAGATTCTGTCCAGAAAGCAAAGATGCTTGTGTTTCAAATGATACACATTCCACCAGGGTCTACATGACAATAATAAGCATCTTGGAAATAAGTTTTGGAAGTAGGGAAATGTAGACAAGAAAATAGAAGGAAGATCTGAAGATAAGAAAGGGAAAAAAGTCTACCTGCATAGAAGAAAAGGGGTTTTAAAATTGGAGAGAAGCATTTCTTCCTTTATAATTGCCTCAAGGGTCAACCTTGACCACAGCTCTACAGAAAATATGTAAGGAACTGATAATTACTAATTATCACTTAATACCTTTAAACATACCTTTCTGTCTCAAAAGCCAGGATGGATAAATAGGTTATATTTGAAGGTTATTAAATTAGCTATATAAAAATCATCTTGCTGTCACAATAAAATGTTGGGACCAAATGGGAGGCAAGAAGACCAGAGCTCAAAATCAGGTTCTGACACTTCATGTGATTGAGGAAATCTGTTAAGTTTGCAGATATTTGAAAATGACAGAAAAATTTGGGACTATAAAGGTATTGTATCACACCACCCAGATCCTGGTGTGAAAGTGATCCTTGCCTCCTGAAGACCACACAGGTAAAAGAGACAGGTCTGGCAAATACTACTAGGCTAAAATGGGCCATTGTATGTGTTAACTGAGAATGAATTTAAGATTAGACTAATTTAATTAAGTTTGGACAGCTTGGTAGTCCACTGGATAGAGTGCTAGGCCTGAAGTCAGAAAGATTCATGTTCCCAAGTTCAAATATGGCCTCAGACACATTCTAGATGTGTGATCCTGGGCAAGTCACTTGCCCCTGTTTGACTGTTTCCTCATCTGTAAAAGGATCTAGAAAAGGAAATGGCAAACTATTCCAGTATCATTGCAGAGAAAACCCCAAATGGAGTTACAAAGAGTCAGACAGAACTTCAACAATTAAACAACAAAATTTGGAGAGGCTCATCACCAAAGGGTGAGCCAACAACTGTGGAGTTTTGTTATTGTTTTGTTTCATTTTTTTATTTTATCACAATGACTCACCCATCTATGAGGAGCATGGAGACGTCATAGTCTGCTCAGATGGAAAGAGTACTCATCAATGAAATCACAGCTTCTCAAATTATTGAAAATATTTTCCCACCTATTCACATTATTGAAGACATCTAACTTATATGCGATTATTAAAATATTTTTCCAAAATGTCCAAATAAGGACTGCCAGTTAATAAAAAACATGCGACAATGCACACACACACACACACACACACACACACACACACACGCACACACACATACACAAATGTTGTTTTGACTTTTGGGGGTTAGGTATTTTTGTTTATATTTCAATCACTTTATGGTTTTCTGCTACACATTTCAGAACAATATCCCAAACTATTAATCTATAAGGACAATGTCAAAATATTATTATTTCCCATCTTGAAGGCTTTCTGATTACTTATAATTAAATGGAAGCAATTCTGAGGTCATATAATTTTTGGTTACAGTTTTCTAATATGCCCCACAAAGATGACCCCATTTAATTCTCATTTCTCTTTTTTATACAGTGCTGACTTTGTGTTCATTATTAATCAATAGTACTATGTCAACCAAAGAGTTAAATTGGCTGGATGGCCAAAGTGAGGGGTAGATTTGAACCAGAAAGGGGGGCAGAGCTGATATAGTACAACTAGTGGATTAGAGTATGAAGGCTATTCATCTGTCCTTTCACCAACCTTTGTTTAGTAAGATTTGTGTTCACATTGTAAGGTTTTATTCCTACTTACATGACAACACTGCAGGCTAGACTTGAGAAGGAAGGATAAGGGAGCCTTAGAAAACAATGGTAAGAAAGAAAAAATATTGAAACTGTATACTGAGAAATTATGAGCAAGTTGGACTGCAAAGGAGAGATATGAGAAGGTACCTCCTCTATTTATTTAGAGAGAGTTGAGAAACTATAGAGAGAGGTAGAGAACAGAATAGAATGTCAGGTTCTTTTGCTATGTTCATTTTGTTAAACAGATTTTTTTTCCTCTTTATTATCCTTTGTTATGAAAGAGAGCTCTCTGAGATTAGTAAGGGGAATTGATACATTAGGTAGAGTAGGTAGTACAAAAACAAAAGAACAACAAAAATTTATCTTAAAAAAGACAAATTATAACTTCTGGTGAGAGAGAAAAAGAGAGGACATGGAGAAAGAAAAATTTTGAAATGAGAGAAAGGAGTGGAGAGGGAGAGACAGAGAGAGAGAGAGAGAAAAGAGAGAGACAGAGACAGAGAGACACACACATACAGAGAGAGACAGAGACAGACAGAGAGGGAAAGACAGACACATACACTAGCTGCTTGATCTTGCTATTTGCCTCAGTTTCCTCAACTGTAAAATGGGGATAGTAAATGCACCTGCCACCCAGTGTTGTTGTGAGGATCAAATGATATAATTATTGTAAAGTACTAAACACAGTGTCTACCAGCGAAAGAACTCTGGCAGATGACTATGAACCACTACATAGAATTCCCAATCCCTCTAAGTTTGTCCACCTGCATTTTGGATTTCCTTCACAGGCTAATTGTACACTGTTTCAAAGTCTGATTCACTTTTGTAGCAAAATAACTGTATGGACATGTATGCATATATTGTATTTAACTTACCCTTTAACATATTTAACATGTATTGGTCAACCTGCCATCTGGGGGAAGGGGTGGGGGAAAGGAGGAGAAAAGTTGGAACAAAAGGTTTTGCGATTCTCAATGCTGAAAAATTCCCCATGCATATATCTGGTAAATAAAAAGCTATAATAAAAAAAATAAACACAGGCACATAGTAGGAATTTAATAAATACTTGTTCCCCCACTCAAAGCTAGTAGAGATTTTAGGAATTATCTCATCCAACCTGTTCATTTAAAAAAATGCATCACAGAGAGGAGAAATGACTTATCTGAGGTCAAACAGCTCTTTCAAGGTTGAGAGTCAAGCTCTTCATCCCTTCAGCCTGTTCTTTCCACTCTGCTAAAGTTTCCTCTGTGTGTATGTATGTGGTACTGTATGTTTCAAAGTGTCTTACATCCCTTACTAGATTGAAAGCTCCCTGAAGGCAAGATCACCTATTTATACCAAATATCACTGATACCTTATATATACAGTAATATCCATATACCCCACCTAGCTGGTTCCATAGATCACTGACCCTACAGCCAGGAAGACCTGAGTTCAAATGCAACCTCAGAAACTTCCTAACTGTGTGATTCTGAGCAAGTCACTTACCCTCTCTCAGATTCTGTTTCCTCATCTGTAAAATGGTAATAATAATTATAATAATATTTGTTTACCAGAGTTGTGAGAATAAAATGAGATAGTTGCAATGAGTTTTGCAAACTTTAAAGCAACATATATGTGCTAACTTATAATAAACACTCGTTGCATCATTGAGAAATAATCACAATAAATAAAAAGAGGACCATCATTTTAATCTGAAATTCACACAATAGCTAAAATTTGTGAGTTTCAATTAGTCTGGCTAATTGCAGTATTTTAATCTCTCCCTTAGCTCTACCTTTACTTATAAATTATTCATTTATTACAGAAGCATGGCATTGAAGTCAAATGATACGTAGTTAGCTCTTTTGGTTATTTCTTCAAAAGTGGATCTGTGTTATACTATCCTTCGTTAAGTATCTTTCAGTTACTATATAAAATTTTTCCAGAATCCCACCCTCGCTTTTGCATTCTTCTGTTCAAAAATTAGATAGTATGAAATTGACTTTTGCTTGTCTTGTCTTTTGAGGCTTCACTTAGCAGTTTTCAAATCCAATATAATTTGAACCAGTTTTATTACACTTAGTAAAATACCATATCAAAGTTTTACTAAAATCATAAACACATAACTTTCTTATTTATGGTATAAATTAAAATTGTCCATAAGAATTTTTTTTGTTCTTATACTGTTAAGCCTTAAGCAACTAGCCAATTTATGAAGGAGTCTCTCATAATATATTCATTGTTTGGCAGCCAATTATTTTCAAGAGTGGAAAATATATGGGGCGGGGTAATACTTCAATGGACCCATGACCCACAAAGTAGTAGAAAATATAGGCTGTAGTTTTTTTTCAAAATCTGGCATGTATAAAATCTGAGGACAGCCTATAATTGGTATTATTTTTCAGTGCAAAACTAAACATATTTGGACTAAGAAGGTAGATATTTTTCTGACAGTAAAGCAAATAATCTCCAATTTCCCGAAGCATATAAGACATCACCCTCTAACTGTTTTCTCAGGTAAGACTAGTAAAGTTTTTTTCTATGCTAAATTTCAAAGAAATTATCTAGACCGGATGAAATGCAATCTAACTAGATTTACAAATTTATATTTCTCTCCTTTCTTTTCTTAACTCTTCCCTTCCTTCCTCCCCCTCTTCCTCTTCTTCTCCTTCTTGTCATTCTCCTCCTTCTTCTTTTTCTACTTTTTCTTTTCTCTCTCTATGTCTCTCTGTGTTTCTGTGTCTCTCTCTGTCTGTCTCTCTTTCTCTCCCCATCCCCATCTCTCCTGCTTTTTCTGTCTCTCTCTGTCTCTGTCTTTCTCTCCCAGTGTTCTCTCTTCCTCTCTTCTCTCTCTCTTTCTGATTGAATCTTATCTTATTCAGGATAGAAGTGTAACAGCCACCCACAGGTTAATCCTTGCTAACACACAAAAGTTTCCTGTCCTATTTCCAATCCATGTCTATTTTCCCCTCCTTAGGCATCCTGTTGCCCCCCACCCTATTCCCTACTCTACATTCAAGGGATTATGTTAAGTACTTCTGATGCAAAATCAAAACTTAGAGAATCCTGCCCTCAGAGAGTTTATACTATAATTATAGGATAAAGTTAATGCATGTAATTTAATCCAATTTCATTTCTACTGAAATGGGGTTCAGTTTCTCTTTTATTTCTAAATAAACAAGGAATTCACCTATGTTGTCAATAAATTCCCTCCTTTCTACTCTCTGCAACCAGCATAAAGCCATCACTATGGCTTTTTTAGCCTGTTTTTTATAATTTTTTATCATTATTTTTAGCCTCCTTTCAGTCTTCCTTTCTAGTCTATTTCCCCACTCATTCATCATTCTGCTTTTGTCTAAAAATCCTTCCCGTTGTCAACATTCTGCACTAAAATACCACCAGGACTTCACTAATAACCTATCAAAATAATGTATAAACTGGGGCAGTGGATAGAGCAACAGTCCTAAAGTCAGGAGGGCCTAAGTTCAAATCTGGACTTAGATACTTCCTAGCTGAGTGACCCTGGGCAAGTCACTTAATCCCAATTGCCTCTGCAAAAAAAAAAAAAAAAAAAAAAAAAAAAAAAAATTATAATAATGTATAAACTTATACTCATTGTAGCCAAAACCTTACACAGTATGCCTCCATGTTGCCTTTCCAGATTTATCTCCTACTTTTGAATATCCTGTTTCAGCCTAACTGGATTATTTGCCAGCTTTTTCCTATTTCCATTCTCCCATTTTTTTTCTTAATCCCTTTGTTTTAAAATGGCACATCCTCAAATTAATTTCTGATGGCTAAAGTCAATCCCTTCCTTTATAGACCACTTTATTGCCTTTTGGTGGTACTGTGCCTAGGGCCTGGGCCTTTAGTCAAGAAATTCTGAGTTCAAATCTCACCTCAGATACTTACTAACTGTATTTGGGGTTTTCTTGGCAAAATAATAGAGTGGTTTGCTATTTCCTTCTACATATCTTTTTATAGATGAGTAAACTGAGGCCAAAAGGCCCAAGTCATGTAACTCTATTTGCCTCAATTTTTTATCTGTAGTATAAAAAGGCAATGACAAACCAATCCAGTATCTCTGCCAAGAAAACCACATATAGCACACAGAGTGAGACAAAATTAAGAAAGACTAGACAACAAAAAAGCCAAAGAGTTTTCATCTCTAGCACCAAGAAAAAAAAAGGCAATTTGTAAACTGTTTGTCATTTGCTTCAGCACAGAAGTGTGGAAGGGGAGGGTATGAGCTCTATTTTCCTGGCAAAACAGTTGGAAATTCAGTTTAAGTGTTCTACTTTCAAAGTGAACACAGCAACATCGACTCACAAAGTGCTAAGACTCTAGGTGGTGAACCCTACAATAGCACTGATACTATATTAGCAGGCTGTCAACTCCTCCTCCTCCCTAGGTCATCCTTTCTTCACAATTACCTAGTCTGGGAAATTCAAGAGCATGCCTGTAAACTTCTTTTCCCAAGGAAGACACCTGCATTCTCCTTTACTAACCATTCCATATTGTGTCCCCATAAAGAATTAAGCATTGCAATTTTTAGTGAATGAAATATGTCCATTCGTATTTCTTATTTCCATTTATAATAGCACATTTTTGCTAAGTCAAGACAGATAAGGAAAGTAATTATGTCAGCCTGAACTGATAAAGGACATTTCCTTACTGGGAGTTTCCTAGATCAATGGAATTCGAGGTCTCTATAAAAAATGATGGTGTCAAAAAATGAAGGTTGACGTTATCCTATTGTGGTTTTGAGTCACATTGTTTAATTTTGTAAAAGTAACTTCAGAAACGTTGTTAAGAGAAAATGGGCTACTAATTCATTTGATTATATTACAAACACTGCTGGATTATCCAGTTTGTAATAATTTTCTGTATAGACACACTGCTGAGAAATGGAGTCCAAAATCTTTTATAGATTTCATAATATTAAATATAAAGAGCCTATCAGATATTTTAATTATTCAAAATACGGAATTTATTAGATTTCACCAAGACAAGAGACTTTAAGGACAACTGTGGACCACAAAGGTGGGGGCGGATGGGATGGGGAAGTCTACCCTGTTAGAATACCCTGTCTCTGAAATGGCAAATATCTTGTTAAGATCAAAATGTACTAATAGCTCCTTAGATCTTTTTCATCTGTTGCCCAGGAAAGAGCTATGAAGATAACTATAATCCACCAAGAGCCCTGTACAAGGTTAAGAAGAAAAATGCAGAAAAAAGATAAAACCTTTGTGTCACTAAGTTATATAGCTGATAGCAGCTAAAAAATACAGTGCAGACCTTCCAGAACTGGCATCTCCAGGACCCTTAGTATATGACTAACTGCCTTGATAAATGGCAATTACATTTCCAGTGAAAGGTCCTGGGGAGGCAAGGTATTGACCCATCGAAATGAAAAATCCCAAAGCATTCTCTGAAGGCCATTTGTTGCTGTTCTTAAATAATTTCAGCATGAGCCTAGTGCCTTTAACTGCATAGTGGTTGTATTCATCCCAAAAGCAACAGGCTTGACTCTGGCATTATACATATTTAGCTAGAGGTTAATGGCTATTTAGGAATAAAAAATGCTTGAAGTGTTACACAGTACATTTATCACATCAGGAATATGAAGTAGACATGCATATATGCATCATTATACCCTTTTTACAGATTTGAACACTGAGGCTCAGAAAGATGAAGAATTTCCCCATTTTTGTACAGTTTCTAGGAGCCACAAACAGGATTCAAATACCAATCTCCTGAGCCTGGAGTTTTGTTTACAACACCAACTTGTCTTAATTTCAGTAAAATTAATCAGTTTTTATAAGTCTTTTATTTGTATATTTTTAAGGCAAAGACGATTGATTCATGTTAAATGAATAAACTGTTCTTATTGTTGTTTCTCACAAAGGAAACTCCATCTTCTATCTGGAACCTTAGGGCTGCTCTAAGTAAACTAAAGAGAATATATCCCTTCCTGGATTTCAAATCTCTAATTTTTTTGCAAAGCTCAGCTCAAACAGCACCCCCTACATAATTCTGTTCCTCCTCCCCTGAATTGCTAGCACCTATTCTCTAAATTACTGACTCTTTATTTTGTATATATTTATATGTATCCTTGATATTTTCCCCTAGAGAATGTATAAACTCTGTGAGGGTAACAACTATTTACTATTTGTCATATACGCCTTTCACTTAATCCAATGCCTGCCACATTTCAGGTATTATTCAGCTAAATCCAACTTTCATGAACATGTTTGGAGTTTTCTTGGCAAAATATAGTGGTTTGCTATTTCCTTTTATGGATCTTTTTACAGATGAGTAAACTGAGGCCAACAGGGTGAACTTGCCCAAGATCACACAGCTACTAAGTGTCTGAGACCATATTTGAACTCAGGAAGATGAATCTTCCTGACTTCAGGCTCTATCCATTGCACCACTTACCTACCCACCTAGCACATAGTAGGTACAAAATAAATTCTGGTTAACTAATAAATTGATAGAAACACTTCACTTTTCTTCATCAGTAAATGAAGCCTCATTTATAAGTAAACTCCCTAAATCACTGCAGTTTATTCCTTGGACATTTAACCATTAACCATTAAATATTATTGATGGAAACTTTTCTAACCTTGATTTTTCTTTTAAACAGAGCATACTTAAAATCATTTCATCTTCTGAAATTCATCATGACTCAGAGTCATTAAGGATATCAATTGCTGTAGTAGGCTATTATAAACTGATGCCCTCAGGAGTTTTTGACTGTGCAAATTTATTCACTTTCACACCAAGTGACCCCAAACACTTGTTCTTTCATAACTGAGATAGCCGCTTTTCACAGTTTTTCAGTCTTGTTGCTTCATTGTCAGTTTTCATACAGAATATCCTTGCTGCTGCCTCCAATCAGCTCATGTCATACATGTATCTAGGTGTAAAATAAGATGCTCAAGAAAGTTTGCTCCCTACTGTCTCCTAAGGAATAAAATGCATGATCTTTATGACCATTATGTCTATTAAAATTCAGGAGTCTCTAGTTTGCTGTTGTTGATTTTGAAGTTTATTCCCTGTGTTCCAGATAGTTGAAATTGGTATAAATTTCACTTTCAAATAACTGGGGTAGGGGAGACAGAATTTCCTACTATTTTTCAAATCCATAAAAACAATCTATATCACATGAAAAATATATTTTTGATTCACTTTTTAGGGCCTGATTTGCAAACCAGTCTGCTGGATGAGATTTGCATAAACTTGTGGAAGGAATCACAACTA
The DNA here is from genome assembly GCF_048593235.1 of Sminthopsis crassicaudata. NCBI lineage: Eukaryota > Metazoa > Chordata > Mammalia > Dasyuromorphia > Dasyuridae > Sminthopsis > Sminthopsis crassicaudata. The sequence goes on from NC_133621.1 coordinate 49,024,031, forward strand.
GAATGTCAGAGCTTTTTAGAAATGAGGAACAGAAGCAAAAGCATTGAAGGAGAAATGAGCCGGGGAAGACATTAAGGAGTCCACACTCCCAGAGACAAAATTTTAGTTTGTAGGAGTGTAATGACTAGGGTCAAGTCTAATGTGTGTATTGAATCACTTTCACTCATGTCAAACTCTTATGAATCCCATTTGGAGTTTTCTTGACAAATATACTGGAGTGATTTGCTCATTTTACAGATGAGGAAACTAAGGCAAACAGTTAAGTGACTTGATCAAGGCTACACATTTGTAAGGATCTGAGGTCAAATTTGAATTTAGGGAGATGAGTTTTCCAACACTCTAAACACTATAACCAAGTTTAATATGAAGAGAGCATATTATCGTGGGAAGAGTGATTCTAATTCATTTTTTTCTGATTCTACAGCTAACAGTTTCTCCACTGTCACCTAGATTTATAAACACAAGAAAAAAAAAGAAAAAGAAGAAAATGTGTAAAGTCATTGAGTGATAGGTAACTTTAAAATTAAGACATCAACCACTTCATATATCCCCTGAGGAGGGAAAGAAAGGAAGAAGCATATCAAGGCATATTTACTGGGCCTCCAACTCTTATTTATTCAGGGTTTTTTTCCCAGTTCATATCTAGGGGAGGGGGAAGAAAGGATATTTTAAGGTGAAGTAGAGAGGAACTACCAGTAAGTCAACTAGAAATCCTCCCCTAGGAAAAATCCTACTTTCTACCTTGCTATCTCACTTCAAATGAACTTAATACTCCACTGTCCTTCTGACAAGCTATATCCACCAACTGTTGTTGAAAATGACTGAAGGAGGAGGCAGCTGGGTAATGCAGTAGATAGAGTACCAGCCTTGAATTCAGGAGGACCCGAGTTCAAATCTGGTCTCAGACACTTAACACTTCCTAGCTGTGTGACCCTGGGCAAGTCACTTAACCCCAGCCTCAAAAAAAAAAAAAATGACTGAAGGATTATCCTCTCCTTCAACTAGGTCTGAATCTGGTTAATTGGACAAATGCAGCAGGTGTTGGAGTCTGCATTTATATAGGACTTTATTAAATCCATGGTTGAACAACAGAGACCATCTGACACAAATCCCTCAATTTTCACTAAAAAATTAAGGGAAATTATGTGGATTACCAAAGGTCCATCCAGTATTGAGAGTCAGAGTGATGAGGACAACAAAATGGGGTTCAAATGGGAAAGATGGTTCAATGCTTTCTTCTTCTCCCAAGTACCATAGGCCGGGTCCGGTTAGCGAATGAATTCGCTACTCAATGCTGTGTTAAAACAAAGTCTTTATTGATAGTAAAGAGATAGGGCCAGGGACCCCAGAGGAGAGTTGGTGGGCACAAGGAAAGGATAAACCAAGTGCAAGAAATAGAATTTTGTGGATTCTTTTTATAAATAATCAGGGTCATGAAACAAAGTTTGTATAGATATGTTATCCAAGAAGTTCCGGAGAGATTTGTAAATAAGACAAGAATTTCTCTTAAGGATGTAAAATTCTATTAATCATTTGTGTCTCAGGTTATCTCCTTTAACCTCTCCTAAGTCAGGAATTTCCTGTTAATCATTTGTATCTTGGGCTATCTCCTTTTAACCTCATCAAGAGGAGGGATGGTACTCCAGGACTTTTAACCCCAAGCTGGTGCTCTTTTTCCATCACACCAAACAATCTTCCCCATGTAGTAGAGGAAAAGATAGACATTTCACACTGAAGCCTCAAAGCTGGTACTCCTCTTAGTCTAAAAGGGGGAATTTGAGCAGCATTAGTTAGTTAATCAAAGGACAGAGCTACATGAGCATGATTATCTTCCTGCAAAAATGTAGCTAAGTCTCTTAAGATAATAAGTTTAGTGGATTTTAAGTAAAACAGATGAATTTAACTTAGGGAACAACTTGTGAGAGCCATTTGCAGGGTTTGTTGTAAGAAAAAACTCTTATGTAATCCTAATAACCACATACAACATCTATAATCATACAAAAGCCTTTTTACCCATCAGCCCACCAGCCAGCCAATAAATCTCATGATGAACAGTACAATTAGATGTATCTCAGAGGCAGCAAAATAACCAAAGGCTCCTAATTATGCTTCTATCCATTTGGGTTTGGTTTTTATGGTGGTTTTGAAAAGTTGTCTTATTAACTCAAGATATAAAAGTTTCATTTCTAAAGGCGATGTGCAGTACATCTTGACCACAAACACTCAATTTTCCTAAACTTTATGCCGCTAAAGGGTTTTTAACCACCATGTCCTAGACTTAGCCCATTAGCAACATAGTTCACCTTGTCTAAGTTCTTTGGATATGAGGATCTTTTTCAGTAGTTTGTCAATAAACATTTAATAAGGACCTACTTTGTGCCAGCATCTATACAAAAAAATGCCTTAATTATCTCCTGTGTATTTGGCATATGCAGCACCCGTTACATATATTATCTACTATATACATATAGATGAACATGTCTCCCCTAAAGAATGAAGGTTCTTTGAAGGCAGGGCTGTTTCTTTTTTTGTTTCTGAATACCCACCTCTGGCATAGTGTTTTATATATATTAGGTACTTAGTAATCTGATTGATTAGTGCATATTATAGAGATGAATAGATTAATGGAGAAATGACTACAATTAGCTGCTATATAGAATCCCCATGATCTGTTGAGCAAATGAATGAAGAAATGAATAAATACATGAAAAAAAAATGTATTAGTACTTACTATGCAGGTTCAGGGGACAATACATAAAGGACATTCTAGCTGGGAGTTAGATTGAAAGCTACTATGGTCTTTTCAGTGTAGTGTTAAAGCATGTCATTTCCACTGATGAAAATCATATCTATTTCTAAAGGGGGAGTCATTTGATGCTATCAAATGTAATTGTGGAGATGAAATTACTTCAATTTTTCAGCAGTGCCAAATTTCTTAAGTGCTTTAGAACATTGTTGTATAGATGTAACCTGATTTGTTAAATGTTTAATTATTAATAGTACTGAAGGATAATTCTATCTAATTCTAATCACTCAAGAATCAATCCAACCATTTCTTTATCTTTCTTTCCCTCTGTATTATTAAGTATCAATTTCATGGATGGAATATCCATATAATGTCAAGCATTCTAGAGTGAGGGTTCCAGTTTCTTTGAAAAGAACTGTTTTGGAGAATTTATAGGAAAATGTGGGGAAAATACACAAAAGATGGCTGACATGTATGGGTTGCAATCTGAACCATTGGAAAAAGGATCCACATAATGGATTTATTCATGGATCTATTATATTTAACAAATAATTACAGTATCTATAGCCATATACCTCTATCTGGCTTTCTTCTTCTATTTAGATCTTTGAGAACTGGAATTATATATTACTACCAGTATAATTCCTTAAACACAAAGGGTACATTTGTTTTTTACCAAAAGAATCCTAAATGTGCAAGTATTAGCAGAGTATTCACAAGGCAGCCCACATGCCAAAAAAATGATATTTTTCTTCCCATAAGCAAGAACTTATTACCAAAGGAGTGATTTACTTTTCCAATTCACCATAGTATTATGCCCCATGGGAATATACACTAAAAACTTTAAGTTATGAGAATGATTTTTCTATGAAAATATGTACTTAGATGGCATCCCTCAAATTTTGACATCTCTCAAATTCAACATAATGTGTGTGTTCCTTTTCACAATAATATACTTAGAAAAATAAGTCAAAATTTCCTCATCCTTGTATAATGCTATTTATGTCAAGAGAAGGCTTACTAATTCCCTTAATGATTCATTCCATGCCCAACTTCACAGACAGCAAGAGTTGAAGAGAAGGTATCATTCTGTAATAAATGTCAAAAGCATGTTTTATCTAAATAGCTCAACATACAAGACTGACAAAATTTAGTTACGGATAATTTATACCCTTCAGTGGCCAAAATAATCTATGGCTTTTCTCAAATTGCTTTTGTCTATAAAATAAACTCAATTTGCTTTAGCGCATGAAGCACAAGTTTAAAGCAATATTTCATAAATCTCTGTCACTGAAGATTAAAGTAATCTTTAATTTACAAATACGGCTACCGACCTATCAGACTTACATTGCTGCACTTTGAAAATTGAGTTAGACAAAATGAAGCTGATTTTCTACCTTACCTGTAACGGAAGGCAAAGTTTCTAATAAAATAAGATCACATAATTCATTATAAAGTGTCCTTGAAGTTCTCATATGTATACTAATGTGGTTCTTGTCCCTTCTAAAAGTACAGAATTCTTTAAGGAGATCAAAAAATAAGTTATTCAAGTTATGGCTAACTGTGAATTTATGGATTGCAAGCACATTAAACCCAACTTGTCCAAAATGGAACTCATTATCTATCATTCCCAAACCCAACTTTTTTCCTTGCTTTCCTACTTCTGTCAAGGCTTTTGCAATCCTGTAGTTTACAACCCAGTCATTCTTAATCACTTCCCCTCTTCTTCTCCCTGTCTGACATGTTAAATCAGTTGCAAGTTTTATCATTTCTACTGCCATGACATTTCTTTCATTCATCCCCTTCTCTCCACATAGTGACAATCCTCATTCAGATCCTCATCAGTTCTTCCATGGATTAATGCAATAGCCTCCTACTTAGGCTCCCTGTCTCAAATCTCTTTCCTCCACATAGTTGCCAAATTGATGTATTCAAAGCACAAGACTGACCCATGTCACATCTCCACAAGTTTCATTGCCTCCTTCTTATAGATGAGATAAAATATAAACTCTTTTTTTAAGATATAAAATTCTTCAAAATCTGGCTTCAAACTAACTTTTCAAATTTATTTCATATTGATTCCCTATGACACATTCTAAATTCCTGTTAAACTGAACTTTCTTTCTAGATGACATTCCGTTTACCACCTTTGTGCCTTTGAAGAAGCTGCCTCCCTTACCTAGAATCTGTTTTCAAGTTCCAATTCAAGTGCTATTTGCTACACAAGACCTTTTTATGGTCCCCCAAACTGTTAATGCCTTCCCGATAATTTATTTTAGTTTGTAGATCATTTAGATTTATTTATCTGTGGGTTTGATTGTGTTCTCTCTAGTAGAATACATACATACTTCTTGAGGATAATTCCTGGCTTTTTTTCTCTTGATATCCCAAGCACCTAGTATGATGCGTGACACAAAACAGATGTCACAAATATTTGGTGGACTGAATTAAACTGGAATTTTCTTTCAAGATTCAGTGATGGATCCAGTGATAGACTTGGATTTTGTATGATATCTGTTGTCTGAGAGTCAGACTAGTTAAGTGTATTCTTTATCAATCACATCAACCAGATTACAGTTCCGTTGACATATTAATACTGAATAGAATGGATTCCCCCCCCATAGGTATTATTTCTGTTGGTGACTGCTAACAGGAAAAACTAATAAATTCAATTTTCAACTTTAATAATGGATGTGAAAATATTAACAGATCATCAGACTTCGATGATGCATATTTTATAAGTGCATTTTAATCATCATTGTAAATATCAGGAGACAGATCGTTTAAAAAATGAATGCAAATATCATGTAACAGTTTCCACTTTACTGCATTAAACATTTAGACAGTGTCTTTTTAGATTAATTACAAAGTGATTCTTACAGAGTACAAAACCCTTTTCATTAATATACCTTTTCAATAATTTATTCATGAAAAAGCTGTCATGGATGAAATGACTGATGTCTTCATAGCTAAGGAACTTTAATACATTTTCTCTGTACCACCATCTGTGGTCCCAAGGTTACAAAATGTATGTCTTTGTGCCAGAGAGACACACTGGGTAGTACCCTTTATAGGACCTCTCTTGTCTTGCTACATTCCATAGATTGATGGAGGCCATATTGTCACAGAGTATCTCAGAAAGGTTATTCATTCCTTCTCTAGAAGTAAAGGAGGTTTTTCCAGTGAAACTTGCCACCGTCTACCTAATTTGAGTCAGATGATTAAGAAAATCATTCATCTTACTCAAGTAGCATTTTAGACGTTGGAATCGAATATGAGGAACTGTACTATCTAAATATTAAGACTAGATTCAAATTTGGGTATATTCAGCAACTTACTTTTTTCCATTTCTTCTCTTTTACAATATCACTATCCCCTTTGTTCCCAGTGCAACCTATATCTCGTCAATTATCTTACTATCCAATACCTTTATTCCTTCCTTCAACTTCAGAAATTATTAATGTCTGCACCAGAGGAAAGAAAAAGCATTATTTTCCCTACTAATCTCTCCCTTTAGGTATGATTGGATGATATGGAAACCAACATGATATAATGTAAAGATCAGGGAACCTGGGTTTGAATCCAAGCTCTGCCACTAACTACCAGGGCGACCTGGGGAAAGATAGTTATTTAATGCTTCAATTTCTTCTTTAAATAAAGACATTGGGTGATCTAACTAATTTCTAGAGTTCTATCCAGCTCTTATATCTCATTAAATATATGAATAAATGAATGAATTTTCTGTGCAAATCTAGACACATATATTTGGATGTGATGGTTAGTAAACATTTGGATGTTTAGGAATTCATTGTTGGTACATAGATGCCACTGATCTTGACTTACTGCAAATCACCTCTCTTCTTATGACAGTTACATTCGCTTCAAATATACTGAAAAGAAATGCATAGAACTTTTGAGAGATAATCCCTTTTGCCTTAGTCTGGCAGATAAGACCTAGCTATAGAAGGAATTTGGATCAAATAATATATTAAACTATATGTGTGTATGTATACACATACATGTATATGAGTGAAAATCTCTATTCCATATAATCTAACATTTGAATAAAACATGATCTTCAAGAGCAAGGTTATGTATATCATGTATAGATCTGTACTTTAGAACTTAGAATTGTGGTGCCATTTCACTGATTCCCAAATCAATTATTCCAAAGAGTAATTAATAATTTGCATGTAAGAAAATTGTTTTCTAAAGAAAGCTCTTTTAAACTTAAATTATTATTAAACATAATAAATGTAGATTTATTATATCTCTTCTTAGTAAATGTATAAAATGGGCATAAGAAAAAATGTAGTGAATATCAGCCAATCATTCTTTTGATAGCTTTTGCCACTCTCTACTAATGTTTCAAGAGAAAATGTTTATGACTATCATAAATGCTACAAAAAATCTTAAAAACATAATAAATAAATTTTTTTGCTGAGGCAATTGGGGTTAAGTGACTTGCTCAGGGTCACACAGCTCAGAAGTATTAAGTGTCTGAAATCAGACTTGAACTCAGGTCCTCCTGATTTCAGGGCTGATACTCTAGCCACTGAACCACCTGGCTGCTCCCAAATGAGTTTTTAATAAATTATTTATTTAGTACTTTATTTTTTAGTTACATGTAAAAACCAGTTTTAACATTTGTTTTTAAAACTTTGAGTTCCAAATTCTCTCCTTTCCTCCCTACTCACCCATTCTACTCACATTGAGAAGGCAAGCGATTCAATATAGTTTATACCTGTGTAATCATGCAAAACATTTAAATAATCATCATGTTATAAAAAAAATCTTAGACCAAAACACGCCTCAAGAAAAAAATAAACATAGCATATTTCAATCTGTATTCAGACACCATTGGTTCTTTCTCTGAAGATGAACAGCATATTTTTATCATAAGTCCTGTAGAGTTGTCATGGATCATTGTATGCCTGAGAAGAGTTGTCATTCTCAGCTGATTATCTTACAGTATTGCTGTCACTTTGCGGACAATACATTTCACTTTGCATCAGCTCACACAAGTCTTTCTGGGTTTTTCTGAGAACATCCTATTCATTTCTTATGGCACAATAGTATTCCATCATAATCATATACCACAATTTTTTCACCCATTCCTCATTTGATAGCCATTTTTGCCCTGAGAAGAGAGCTGCTATGAATACTTTTTTGTGTATATATAGGTAATTTTCCATTTGTTTTTTTTCTGAATCTCTTTTGGTATTCATGCCTCATAGTGCTGTTGTTAGGTCAAAGGAAATACATGAATTTATTGTTCTTTGAGCACAGATCATATCTATTGATCATTTATTAATTGAGACATGGTTTTTATTTTTTTAATAAATTTGACTCAGTTCCCTCTGTATAAGAAATGAGGACTTCTCAGAAAATTTTGCTAAAATTGTTTTTACAATTATTATTGTAACTGTACCCCCTCATTTATTCTCTTTTTCCTTTCTCTCTGTCCCTCCTCAAAAGTGTTTTGGTACTGACCATTCCCTCCCCCAATATGTTCTCTCTTTTATTACCCTCCCTTTCCATATCCCATTCTTCTATTTTCCTGCAGAGTAAGATAAATTTCTATTGACTATATCCTCTCTAAGTCATTTCTGATGAGAATAAAGTCCACTCACACATCCTTACCCTTACTTTGATCCTCATCCTTCTCCTCCACTGTAAAAGCTTTTTCTTGCCTCTTTTTTATGGCATAATCTACACCATTCCACTTCACCCTTTCTCTTTCTTCCAGGGCATTTTTCTCTCACCCCTTAATTTTATCATTTTTCAAAAGGCTATTATTTCTTCATATTCAACTCACATCTATACTTTCTGTCTACAAATACTCCTTGTAACCACCATAATAATGAGAAAATTCTAATGACTCACAAATATCATCTTTGGATATAAGAATGTATACAGATTAACCTTATTTGGTACCTTATGATATCATTTGGTTTAGCTCCTTATGATTTTCCAGAATTATATATTTGAAAGTGATATTTCCCATTCAGCTGTGATCTTTTCATCATGAATGCTTGAAAATCCTCTATTTCATTGACTGACTACCTTTTTCTCTAAAGGATTATACTCAGTTTTGCTGAGTAGGTGATTCTTGGTTGTAATCCTAACTCCATTGCTCTCCAGAATTTCATATTTCAAACCCTCCGGTCCTTTAATGTAGAAGTTGCTAAATCACAGACTCTCTCTGCTGCCCTCTGAGATCTCCCTGGAGTCCCTTGGTCAAGAGAAGCCTCCAGCACTGCTGCTGATTTAGAAGTCCCACTGCTGAATGGGGCCAGTGCTGGGCTTAGGATTCAGGAAAGGGCTGGGACCAGTCCAGGATTGTGCTGGTATGCCCTGTGCTGGAATTGTGCTCTGGGCTCCCACTCTGGTTCCACAGACCTTTTCTGCTGACCTTCCAGGTCCTCTTTGGTGTCTCTGGGCTGAGAAGTCTGGAAGCTGCCAGCAGTGCCGCTGATTCAGAGGTCTATCTGGGGCCAAATCTGAATCCTGATCTAGGGCTATGCTGGTGAGATTTACACTCAGGACCTAGCTCTCATCCTAGTATCACAGACCTTTTCTGCTGACCTTCTAAACTGCTTTTGACTGGAAAATGTTCTACTCCATCTTTGGGGGTATTCTGATGTTCTGGAATTTGTTTAGAGTCATTATTTAAAGGAATTTGGAGTGGTTTGGGAAAGAGGTTGGGCAGGTCCCTGCCTTAGGATCAAGATGAATTGTTTTAATTTCTATTTTACCCTATGGTTCTAAAATATCAGGGCAATTTTCTTTGACAATCTCTTGAAAAAATGATATTCAGGCTCTTTTTATAATAGCTTTAAAGTTATCAATAATTTTCAAATTCTCTCTCCTGGATTTATTTTTTTCAGGTCAATTATTTTCTAACATTTCACATTGTCTTGTATATTTTTCAATATTATGCTTTTGTGTTATTGCTTCTTGATTTCTTATAAAGTCATTAGTTTTACTCAATTTACTTAATTGTAAGTTTTAAGGAATTATTTTCTTCATTGAGCTTTTGTCCCACCTTTTCCATTTGGCTAATTCTACTTTTTAAGGAGTTTTTGGATGCTTTGGGTGCCATAGCTTTGAGTGCAAGCTGTGGTATGCTAGTGCACTTCTTTGTCCTGGGGCTGCCATCCAGGACTGTGACCCATATCTGAGTATGGTCAAAGCAACAGTCATACCTCAGTGAGAGCAAAGAAACCCTCATAATCTTTTTTCTTTTGACCATTTGTTTAACCCTTTACTATTTGTGAGCTGAGAGCTCCAGAAGCACAGCTGCTGTTTCCGATGCAATGACTCCTGAGATCTGTTTCTGGTTTACTGGGACTGAGGCTGTGATCTATTCTCAAACAAGTGTGACAAACATCTTATTTATCTTCTAAGTTATTGTTATTTGGAAAATTATTTTGCCACATCCTCTTGTGGGTTCTGCTGCTTCTCAAATAGTTTTATGGCATTATTTAGTGTTTGGAGGAGTTTGGGAGAGAGCTCAGGTGAATAGTTGCCTTTTTCCTGCTATTTGACTCTGCTCCACCCTCACGAATGATTTTCATTTATCATAAAATTATCAGTTAAAAAAGTAACTTCTGTTTTAAAAAAAATTCTTTGTAGTGTTATTTGGAAATTAAGAAGCATATCTACATGACTATTTGGGGGAGTCAAATATTTGGTTTGAAAGCAATACCCATTCATAAATTGATTATATTAATTCATTTTCATACAAATATTTGTCATGAACTCAATAGAAACTGTTCACAAAATTTAAAGAACACATTGAGAATCCCAAAAGATATGAATTTCCTAGTATATCAAATTTTAAAAGATAGATTTCAGAAAAGTATTTGGAAAAGTTGATGCAACACAATATGCCAAAACATCAAAAACCTGTGATTTCATCCCAGTGCAAACATACCGTGGGAATTCCCTCCCCAGAATAGAGGCAACACAAATGTAACTAAATTTCAGCTTGAAAAATAATCTTGAGATTCTCGGAGGATAGATTCAATTTAGCAACATATTAGTCTGTGACCATCATACACATGCATAAGCACACACATACACATACACACCATATAAAAACAGTGTTCCTATAATATGTTGCCATGGGGACTTGTCCTTTGGGTTATTCTGCTAAATAGTTTTTATCAGATGTTAGATAAAGCCTTATCAAATTTTCAGACAATTCAAAATGAGAAGACAGCTAATCCATTGAACAAAAGACTCCAGATACAAAAAGAAAACAACAGTCTGGAAATAATCAGATACAATTTAGAAAGAATTAAAAAAAAAACCTGCTTGGTGGTTTAAAAAATCAGCTACAGATTTACAGGCCCAGTGAAGGCACAGCTAAACATAAAAGGATGAAAATTATCCAGAAGTTTTAGTGGACTTTCAGTCCACTTAAATCAACAGGGTAAAATGGCAGTCAACCATATGAATTTAAACTACATTTAGAAAGGCACAGCGTACAGAACATGGGAGATAACAACCAATCATAATAAATCTAAAATATAGAAGAAACCAAATATGCCAATGATGAAGAGCCAGAGAAAAATAAAACTTGTGGGGATACAATAAGTTATCTTTAAGTACTTGAAAGACTGTCAAGTGAAGGAGAGAGCAGATTTGTTTTGGTTGTTTCTAGAATGGATCAGAGAAGAAACAATGCTTAAAAGTTTCAGTAAGACGGATTCTAGCTAAACATGAGGGAAGAAAAAATGTCATAATAATTAAAGTTATTCAAAAATAGATTGTTTTTTTTTATCAAACTTGAATCTTTACGAATGTGGAAGGATTGGGGAGGTGCAGTAGTATATTCTTATCAGTGAAGGTCTTTAAATGTGGAGGGGAAGATGTCTTGCCAAAAACAATTGGACTAATCAACTTCTGAAGTCCCTTACAGTTCTGAGATTCTTTTATTTTATAGTCACGTGTTTAATTTGCAGACATTTATTTATTGTTTATCTAAGGGCTCAGTTAGAAGACAGAAATTAGACAGGATTACAACTCATTCAAGGAAAAGAAACCAATTTAGAAAGATAGGACAAAGACACAACAATAAAACTTTGGCAGGACAAATGATTTTTTCCAATCAATACCATCCAATCAAAAATACCCTTTATGCACTCTGTACTTTTGCCAAATAGGACTATCCACCATTTCCCATACATTTTCTACATTCTCCATAATTTTTTAATCAGTGTGCCATATATCTAAAAAATATTGTTCCTAGATTCTGAAACATTAACTAAAACATCATCTTCCTAACAGGTTTCCCCAATTTTGCCAATAATGTTAGTACAATTCTCAAAAACCTCCTATAAAGTTGAGCATCTCTCGTGTTCTTATATAATCTCACTCAGAACAGATACTTGTTTGTTTGCTTATATATTCTATTAATATGCTAGAATATAAGTTCCATGAAGTTAGGAGAAATGTGATACTGACTTATAATACATCATGAAATGCTCTATAAATAATAATTCCTAATAAATTATTCCTAATAAATTCTTCTTGAATCAAATTATTAGCATCCATCCCTTGAACTGAATATTTCCAACACCGGGAAACTCACTTCTTCCTAAAATAACCCTATTCTGTTCTTGTATATTCAAAAGCTTAAATATGTCTATGTTTTCAACTTTATCAGGGGTCATTACTGTTTGGGCGATTATGGATTTTCTCGGGCAATCTGATGAAGCCTAAGGACCCTTTGGTGGAATAATGTTTTTAAATGTATAAAATAAAATATAGAGGATTACAAAGAGAACCAGTAGTACAAAAATGTTTTCAATTTTTAAAAAAATTCACATATCCCAGGTCAAAGAATCTCAGGGGCCAGCTAGGGAGTTCAATGGATAGAGCATGGTGCTTAGAGTCAGTAAAACTGAGTTCAGATCCAGTCTAAGACACTTAATAGCTATGAGATCCTCAACAAACCACTAAATCTCTGATTGCCCCAGCTTCCTCATCCATAAAATGGGGATGAAAATAATAGCATCTATCTCCTTGAGTTGTTATGAAGATCAAATGGGGTCAGAGCTATAAAGCATCCTGTATAATGCCTAGCCCTTGTGTCACTACTGTCCATGTCCTCCCTTTAGTTCTCTACAATGGGAAGAGAAGAGGTGTTGTAGTCATTCCATTCTTCCCATCCAAGGGCAGATGAGTTTACTCTCAAACTCTACAGAAGATCCCTTTCACTGGAAAAGACTAAGCCAGATTAATCATAAAGTGTCTGCATTCTACTCCAAGAAAGAAAGGCGAGATCAAGACAATCCCAAAACTTTGTTTTAGGTCTAACTGCATAAATCTAGTCCTATCCAGTTCACAGTGGCTATATAGACACTCTGTTTACTTTCCCTGTACTTCACACATCAAAAGAGTAACATCATCCCTCAGAGAGTTGTGGTGAACATCAAATCAAATGTTGTCTGACATCTCTGAAAGGTAAAACTGTAAAAAAAAAACAAGGCAGCTGATATTATCAGTGCTCTGAGTATCTTCATAAGCATCTTGAATGCATCAGGCTTGGCTTTCAGAGAATCAAAAGCTAGGACCTTGAGTGACTTTATGAGGAACTCATCATAATTAAAATATGTCTATTTTGATGATAAAAATAACATTCCAAAATAATTTACATAATGGAGGGGCTTCAAACAGAGAAAAACAAATGGCAGAATGAGAGTCTGAGGCTTCCTTCAGGCAATAGTACCTACTGTAGTTCTTTGATGCTAAGATAAGACAAAATTACTCATAAAAGACCATATAAAAACTCTGAGTGCACTTTCTAAAATTATTTATTATAAATAGAATATTAGGCATCAATATAACCAAGCTTGCTTTGTCATAATTTACATCCATCCTTTTCATTATTCTCTTTATCTCTCCAGCAGAATTCTTTGTCCATTCCTTCTAGCCAACCAATAAGTATTTATTAAAGGAAAAAGGGAGGAAATAAGCATTTATTAAGCTCACTTACTATGTGCTTTACTAAGTGCTTTACAAATATTATTTCATCTGATCTTCATAACAATCATGAGAGGTAGGTGTTACAATTGAGGAAGTTGAGGCAAATAGAGCTTAAGTGACTTACTTGGTCATAGAGCTAAATAAGTGTTCTGAGAATATATCAACTCAGGTTTTCCTAATCCTCTGCCCTATGCTCTAACTACTGCACCATCTAACTGCCAATTTATTAAGCAGATTCTATGTGTTAGTAATTATGTTAAGCACTGGGGATGAAAAGAATGGCAAAGGAGAGCCCTTGCCTTCAAGAAGATCATGATCTAATCCATTCACTTTTCTTCCTGTACAGGATAGTTTACTATCTATAGAACACAGTGATCTAGACAGATTTCAGGCGGTTCATGAATTTGGATAGCAAAAAACATATATATATTTTCACTAAAGGGGTGATAGGTAATATAGTAAATAGAGCACCTGTTCTGTAGTCAGGAAGACTCATCTTCCTGAGTTCAAATCCACCCTCAGACACTTACTAGCTGTGTGACCCTGGGCAAGTCACTTAACACTCTTTATCTCAGTTTCCTCATATGTAAAATCAACTAGAAAAGGAAATAGTAAACTATTCCAACATATTTGCCAAGAAAATCACAAATAGGATTATAAACAGGTGGTCACAACTGAATAGCAACAATAAGAAGCTATGGTTCACCTCACAGAATTGCTTAAAAAAAAAAAAAAAAAAAAAAAAAAAAAAAAAAAAAAGCAATGTCTTGAGGAAAATAAAAATAAGTCCAATTACTTCTCTCCTATAAAAAGAGAAGAAGAGTAGGAAGAAAGTGAAGCTGATCAGAAGAAAGCATGGATTTCTTGTAAGAGTACATATCCCCAGTGATTAAGTGCTAATCTATGGAAACTGACTTTTTGTGAGTGGAGGGGACATGGTTCTTATCACTTATGTTCCGATGTTTAATTCATTAATTCAATCAATCAATTAACATTTATTAAGGACCTACTTTGTGCTAGGCATTATAGTGTTCAAGAGAGACTAGGGTGATCTCTAGGGTAAACCCAGAGATTATCTGTTTTAAGACGATATTTTTTTATTGTTATTTAATTGTTTTCAAGTTTGTTGGACTCTTTTCTTGGCAAAGATATTATGAGTGCTTTGTCATTTTCATTGAGATGATAACTTACCAAGTTCATCCTGACTCCAAAGCCTCTCTTCAACTTAAATTGTAATAAGATAATTCTAACTTAATTTTCTTACTGCTATATACTTGAGATGAAAAAGCCTTATAAGTAGGTAGAACCTATGAAATGAAGCTGGGATATTAAACTATCTCCTTTGTATTAAATGGTTAAGGTACAAATCCCAGCTTGAGAAATAAGCTACAGATCCAATTAGTATCCTATTTCTCCTGATACACATTTTACCTTTTCTACAATCTGATCTTTGATGTGCAAATCATTACCGTCTTCTGCATTTTATAAGACTCCCTTGTGCAGATCTTGCCTATGTAACCAAAACCTAGTTTTGTAGTTTAAGTTGCTGCTCGGGGCTTACTGATTTTTGTATATAGTGAGATTATGCTCTGAGCATAATAAACTAGTTTTTAATCATCTCTCTGCATCATTGATAATAAAAGGATATCAACAATTCCTTAGATAATTTTTTCACAATACAAAGAATTACTAAGGTAGTTGTGTTTGATTTTATTAAACTTATAAATGTAAACAAAATTTTAAGAAAATTACCAACCTAAGACAAAATCTGTGGTAAATATGCAGATCAAAACTATGCATCTAACATGTAGGGAAATGTTTAAAATTTACAAAATTAGTTAAATTTTAGAAATTTTCTTGGATAAAGTGAGAGAAAAAGATTATCTCATAACTTCTGATGTTATCTACTGTACATTCTACTTCTTGAAATGCACCAAGAGGATCCAAGCCAAGAGAAAGCCATAACTTTAAGTAAAGAGACAAGAACTAACAATGTGACCAATTATTCAGAACAAGTAATGAAATGGTGTCACATCTATGATACTTCACCCTTTCTTCAATTTCAGTAGAGGGTCATGGAACTATAGAAACAAATTTCAAGTTTAGCCTTGGGCTTCTCAAATTTCTTTTGTGGATGTAATTATCAGAATAATAACTCTGATTGGAATCAATAGGAGGAAATGAAATATTGCTGGCACTTTAGCCTTTGGTCACAGAATTCTAAATATATATCCTTGGAGACCACTCAGTAATAATAATTGCTCACATTGATGTATTGCTTTACACTAAAACCTCAGCTAAATTTCACCCTCTTAGAGAGAATTTAGTTACTGTTAATATACTTTTATGAAATATTATGAAACAAATATTGAGGAATTCCATCTATAATTATTGCTCTTTTTTGCCTCTCTACATTATCAGGTGAGCTCCTTGTGAGTTGGAATTATTTATCCATTGCATTTCCCAACGTCAAAACAACATCTGGAACATGCTTAAGAAATACTTATTGATTAATTGTTTGGTTAATTGTGCTTGAATAATAGTTAATCTACCATCTTTGAAAGAGGTTCTTTGAAAGAATCTGTGAGAGGGACAGAGAGAAGACCAAGAGAAGATCTTTCCTAAAGAGACATACTAATTTAACTGCCACTGATACATGAGAAAACTATAAGAGTTAATATTAATCCTTCTAAAATGACTGAATTTAATTCTTATCCTATGGAGAAGACTTATTGAAAAAATTCCTAAGACCCTGATTGCAGTCCTAATGGAACTGAATTGTTAGTTCCACTATTTTTCAAGGAATAAGCAACTGCACTTCATTGTTTAAAAGTCACTGGTGGTGATCTTTCTCACAACCAATTACATTATTTGTTACTATTACTAAAGTAGATAACCAGCAACAGTAGTCTTTGTCTAAGCCTGTAAGACCAGTTTTGAGACTGAAAGGGGAGAGAATGCTAATGGATAAAGATATTCTCTAAGTTTTATAAATGGGGATGGGGACTTGAAGATAATTAATGAGAAAAATGCTACAATAGATCAAAGCATACTCTTAAGATTGCCTTTGAAGGCACCGTGAGAGATTTGATAATGTAATTTGATAATGTAGTGCTAGGTTCTATGCTAAGGATACAAAAAAAGGGAAAAAAACAGTTACAGATTTTAAAAAGCACCCAATAATAAGTGAAGTAGCAGGCTGAGGTACAGGGCTTTGATTTGATTTGTTCCTGAGAACACCTAAAAATGAATACTCTCACCTTGCAACACATACCAAGGAACCTATCCATGACTGCTACATTAAATTAATCTACAACACTATTACAAAATGTTTCCTGGCAACAGTCCTATGAGATAGGCAATATAATTATGATTATGTCCATTTTCAAATTGAGAAACTGAGGTTCACTGAGTTGGAAGGACTTAGCATTCAAAAGAGAGTGAACAGCAGGGTTAGCACTTCAGCCTGTCTTTGGACTTCAAAATTCCTTGTATTTTCCAGTCATTTGGGTCCTTATCCTTAACTGATGGCATGTCTAACACTGAGCCTCCTAATTTATCCACAATTAAATAAATAAGTTTAGATAAAAACATTAGTACTATTGGTTGGCATTGACAAAAAATATATTAGAAGGAAAACTGTAATACATAAAATATAATTTAATTTAATATAAAAACAATACAAATGAAAGCTATTTCCTGGAAACCAGAAATATGAGCATGAACCACTCAGTCCAGTTCAGGGAACTAGGCAAAGTCAAGACAGAAAAGCATTTGTTCAACTGCATTTTTTTTAAATTAAGTGCCCTCAGATAATGCTTTAATACTAAGTTATAGCTGAGTTGGAAATTTGCATTGGTGGAAGGACTTTCCACACTGGGATTTCTCTGCATGGATTAGATCATAGATCCATATTCTGTCACTGCTCCCTTCCCCCATCCCACCAAAAAGACTTTAAAATCAAGAGCTAACGACTGAGTCATTATCATTTTAAATAAAACTAAATTATGAAATACCAGACCGGTACTGTACTTTTCCAGGTTGCCAATGTTCTCTGGCAGATGTATGATCAGATACATAATGGCTATGATTGTCAAGGAAAAATGTCACCATCTGGTAAAAATAAAATAAAATAAAAAGTGGTGGGCTGGTTGACTTATTCCAAAATTTTGGCAAGGCTGTCTTTGATAAGCGACTGAGAGAAAGAGATCTAAATAGAACATGATCCTGTCTTCTCATTTGAGTAATTCTAAGAATGGGATAGGAGGTGAGGGTTGGAGAGGAAGGATTTAAAAAAAATAATAATTATTGTTTTATTCTCTTTTTAGTTGTTCTATTGATTATATCTATTGATTACATTGTGTTTATTGCCTTTTTTGCCTTTCTTTGTATTTTTAGTCTAATTCCTGGAACAAGGTAGGCACTTAATGCTTATTGATTGATTACTTACTATCATTATCAAATCTCTCACACTGAGTTCAAAGGCAATCTAAGAGTATGCTCTGATAGAGCTTCAAGCCCTCCATTTATAAAACTTGGAGAAATATCTCTACCCATCAGATTTCTCTCCATTCTCAATCTCAAACCTATTCTGATAGGTTTAGACAAACATCACTGTCACTGGCTATCTACTTTATTAACAATAACAAACAATGTAATTGGTTGTTAGAAAGATCACCACCAATGACCTTTAAAAAAAAATGACTGCAACTGCTGACTCTCAAAAATAGTGAAAACTATCTAACTGGAAGACACCTTCTGGAACACCCAACTCAAAGCCACAGTTTATGCTAACCACCCCATAACCTTTCTTTTACCAGGCAAACTAGAAGACATTGTAGTTCACTGCCAAAGACATGGAATTAACTAGCCCAACAAAATAAATAACATAAGTTATTTTCTTACATACAGGTATACGATACACAGAACAAGTGGGAGAAGCCAAAAAAATTCTACACAAAAGGGACACTACAATACACATAAGAACAAGAACAATGATCATAAATGTATAACCAAGCATCTCAGATTTTTAGGTTTTCAGGACTACTAGAACACCTACTTCCCTTTAATTCTGTTTCTTACTTTTCCATAGAAACACTAATAGTTATACACTGGGCTTTCATTTATATATCATTGCTGTCCTCCATCAGTCTGTTCTCTTGGTTGCACTGACAATCACTTTTGTTTGCCTGGGCTGAGCAGCTCTCTGCTGATTCCCCTCTGCTGTTTTCTCACTGAACATATGGCCGTTCCCCTGCGGGAATAACGTGCTATCACTTCCTTTATTCCATAGCCTCAGCTTGTATTTTCAGTTCTTTTGTGAGTCATATTCACAGCAATAACCAGCCAGCCACCCGACCAATTCAGAAAGAATTGAATAGGGTAAAGAATGAAGACTAGGTTGTTTGGGGGGATTGTAGGATTTATTCATTTAACTCAAGTCTTCCTGAAAAACAAACAAACAAACAAAAAAAGATATTTTGACACCAATAGTTTCTAATGATATTATAAGGCTATGAGATTTTAAATGCAATAATCCTTGAGGAATCGATATTGGACATTACTTACATGGCAATGAAGAGAAAATGGAGAAGTACGAATGGATTGGACCATATTACCAATAAGAAATTTCATGCAAAATGACCTGTAAAAGATACCATCAAAAAGATACATAAATAGAAAAGTGAGTAATTAAATCAAACAGTGAGTGTAAGGCAAAATGGATGGAGGACCCACATATTAAATTGGTGTCCATATAATATCAAGAGCACTCTAGCATACTTATTGAATTCTTTGAACAGTATTTTGAGAAGGATAGGGGCACAATTCATCCAGATCAGAAATTGTTGATGGATTACATTGTGTACCAATGGAAAAAGTACTCACATCTATGAAATCAGATTGCATCCAAGTTTGGTAGTGTACATATTCCAGATTACTATAATACCTTTCATGTGGGAAGTATTTAATGAATGTTAGTTGAATTGTATTATTGAGCCAAAGATGAATTTCTATATGTAGGGCTTTACGTATTATCATAATTTGAAAGCAATTCCTCTTCAATCGTATTGAACATTTGTTCGTTTAAAAGTATTCTTTCCACTTGCTCTCATAATATTATATCTCCAAGAAATTTTAATTATTCCAAGTAAAAATTTTAATAGTAGCTTTCTTTTTAAAATTTGCATATATGTTCTTTTTTTCTCTCTTTTTGAAATCTACATTATATATATACTATGTTTATATATAATATATACATATATTTTTCAATTAAATTCCACAGTATAACATTCCAGTTCTAAATATTGGCATTTCATCTTGGTGAAAACCATTTCACTTTTCCTACTCTGTATTCATCATGTTTAACTAGTGGAGATAATCATATTTTGAAGTTAAATGATTAGAGGTGATTAATATCTATCATTACAGAATTGTGACTGAATTAAAATCAATAGCCTTTTTATTTGCTGTAGATATCTACTGTTATTTAATTGGTGATTTAGTAGTTAATTAAGGAAATCCTTGTTAATGATCTGATGAGGTTCTGGGGGATTGCTAATGATGTTAGGGTTTTTCTCCAGCTGAAACATACTTCCAAATCACATATTTGCCTTTTCAAATGAAATTTTGTTACAGAGAGTGATTGTTATGTAAAAAGATTACTTAGATAGTTGTTAACAAAAGTCTCTTTTACCTTAATATGCTATTAAATTTACTAAATTCTTAATAAGTGCCTATTATTTGCCAGGTATTATTATAATTGGAAAAAAAAACCTCCTTTCTCTCAAGTTTACATCCAGCTGGTAGAATAGAGTATGTGCTTTAGTAAATGGATACAATGCAAAAAATGCAAGTTGGGGCAGGTGACACAATGGACAGAGCTCTGGTGCCTGGACTCAGGAAGGCCTGAGTTCAAATGTGACCTCAGACAATTACTAGCTGTGTGATTCTGGGCAAGTCACTTCACCTTGTTTGCCTCAGTTTCCTCATCTGTAAAAAAAAAAAAAAAGAAAGAAAAGAAAAGTTGAAGAAGGAAATGTCAAACCCACTTCAATATCCTTGCTAAGAAAACCCCAAATGGAGTCACAGAGAATTGATTATAACTGAAACAACCCAACAACAATACATGCAAGGTAATACAAAGTAATTTGTAAAAGGAGGAAGAGTGTTGGAATTCAAGAAATGCCTTCTGTGGGCAGTATCACACAAGATGTACTCTGAAGGAAGCCAAAGTCAAGGTAAGAAAAGAGTACATCCTAGATTCATCTACTTAGACAAATGCACGGAGGTGGGAAATGGAATGTCCTATACAGGAAACAGCTTGCAATAGTGGGTAAATTTCATCCTCCTACCCGCCTCCCCAACACTTTTTTTTAAAGAAATATTTATTTTTAGGAGAAAGGAGGAAGAAAAAATTTCCCTGGAACAACTCTTAGAGGAACATATGGAATATATCTTAGAAGAAGACATCTTTTCCAAACCCATCTGTCTCCTCCTTAGTTTTGCTTTTCTTTTCTGCCTCTAAATGCTTACATTGCTGCTGGAATCATCGCTTCTGGTGAGGAGACTGTTAATAGTTCTGGCAACATAAATCTCCAGAATAAAACAGCTGATCTCATCTGTCTCAAACCCCTTTTACTAATTTGAGAATCATTGCCCTTCACAGCCTTTGGAAAAGGGTTTGTCATTTTTAATGTGTGTTATTTGCAATGGCAATATCATCAATTGCTATTTTCTACAACAAGCTCCAATTTCAGAGGACAATTTAGAATAAAAATCTTTTGAAAAATGGTCCAAGGCATCAGTCAGTCTCCCAGTAGTCAAACTGGCAAGAGTCAAAAGAATTGCATACCAGAGGATTCCATATCCTTCTTTTTTATGAAGAAGGGTCCAGGGAAATATCTGTAGCCTGGAAGGTGAATTCATCTGATGAAACTTGGAAAATATAAGAATCCTTCCCTTGTTATTCTTTACTCATACCTAACTTTTAATGTCCCTACTTGGGGTTTTCTTGGCAAAGATATTACAGTAGTTTGTCATTTTCTTCTCCAAATTACTTTTAGATAAGAAATTGAGGCAAAGAGGGCTAAGTGACTTGCCCAGGATCACACAACTAGTCAGTTTCTGAGGCCAGATTTAAATTTAGGAGTTGTTGCCTCCAAGCCTGGTGGTCTATCCATTTTGCCACCTTCCTGCCCAGGAATCCTTCTAGTCATATCAATTAAATATATTGCTTCAATTAAAAATAAACATGACTAGATCATATTTCTCACACCAAAGACTCAGTCTGTCCCAAATAATACTTATTGTCTTCTCACTAAAATCTGTTTTTGCCTTCACCATTTAAACAAACAGCATTACAATTTCATGCAATTCATCATTTATAAGCACATGCTGCTTTGGTGTTGGGAACATGAAGACAAAAAACAATGTGAAGCAGTCCCTTTGTTCAAACAGCTTACTTTCTACTGGAGGAAAACAACAGAGAAGTCAATATACTTTCTTAATTTGTATATATGTGTTTATGTAGATTACAAAGTAATTGCAATAAGTGCATACTACCATATTACAACTGAAGTAGATCTGAAAGCCTTCCTTTAGTGGAGGCACTTGAGTAAGTCTTGAAGGCAGACAGGAAGGAAGTCTTCTATGTTGAGATTGAGAAAGAGCCAATTTTAGGGACTTGGGACATTTTGTATAAGGGTAGGTAAGTGAGAAAATAGAATGCTATATCCACAAATAGATCAGAGTGTCTAGGACAAATTGTGAATGAGAGATGGGAACATGAAATCACTCCCTAAAGACAAGCTGAAATCTGATAGGGAAGATTTTTAAATAATAAACAGAGGGAGTTTTATTTTAGCCTAAAAGTATTAGGAAGTCATTAAAACTAAAAAACCTCAGTATTGTCATTGATTATTCCCTCTGGCTCTTCAATTCTCCATATAATAATTCCAAATGTGAAATAATGCCATAAAATAATTATTAGAAATATTTGATATATTTTTTTAGTAAGTCAGTGGAACTGACTAGATAAGGTGTACAGGAAAAGAACAAGCATTAATATAGAAGCTTCTATGTGCCAGGTACTTTCCATTAAAAAAAATTAAATTAAAAAGCCAGAAAAAAGAACAAAGTAAAAACCCCAATTATATATCAAATTATAAATTCTGAAAATCAAAGAAGAGATTAATAGATTGAAACTAAGAAAACTGTTGAACTAATTATTAAATCTAAGAGTTGCTTTCTGTCTTTGTCTGCTTGCATTTTTGTTTTGCTTCTCAGGTTATTTTTATCTTCTTTCTAAATCAGATTTTTCTTTGTACAGCAAGATAACTGTATAAATATGTATACATATGTTGTATTTAACATATATTTTAACATATTTAACATGTATCTGCCATCTAGGGGAGGGAATGGGAGGAAGGAGGGGAAAAGTTGGAACAGAAGTTTTCCAAGGGTCAATGTTGAAAAATTACCCATGCATATGTTTTGTAAATAAAAAGCTATAATTTTAAAAACCTAAGAGTTGGTTTTATGAAAAAACCAACAAAATAGATAAAACTTTGGTTTATTTGATTAGAAAAAGGAAGAAAAAAAATAAATTACCAGCATCAAAAATGAAAAGGGTGAACTTATTATCAATAAAAAATAAATTAAAGCAATAAATGGGAGCAATTTTTCCCAACTGTATGCCAATAAGTATGACAATCTAATCAAAATGCATGGATATTTACAATAATATAAATTGCCTAGATTAACAGAAGAAGAAATAGTCCCATTTTAGAAAAATAAATTGAACAAGCCATCAATGAACTCCCTAAGAAAAATCCTCCAGGGCCAGATTTATTTTGTAGAGGGCCACAGAGAGTGGGAACCTGGGTGAGGTATAAGACCCTTTAGTCTAGTAAAAGGTACCCTGCTGAGTGTCTGGTTTGGCTCCCCATCTTTTCTGAGAAGACAGTGGGCATGACAACCTGTGTTGTAATTAAAGTAGTTATACCAAAGTGGCGACGAAACATCGGCACACAATAAATAGTAAGTTGTTTAGGTGGTCCCATGTGGGTAGTATCCTATAGTTAGCGCATGCACAGTGTGCTATGGTTATGTAAGTGTGTATGAGGGTATATAAGACTGAGAAAAGAACAAATGGACTCTAGCCTGACCATCTTTGTGAGTTCTGCCCCTTTACTCCTCACTCATGATCAGGATTTGGGCTACTATCAAAATCCTTTAGTGAGCAGGTCCGGACAGATTTACAAATTAATTCTACCAAACATTGAAAGAACAATTAATGCCAATACTATATAAACTATTTGGGAAAATAAACATATAGAGAGTCCTGTCAAATTCCTTCTGTGTCACAAATATGATACTCATACCTAAACCTGAAAGAACCAAAACAGAGAAAGAAAATTATTGCTCAATCTCCCTAATGAATATTGATGCAAAAAATTTAAATAAAATATCACCAAAGACATTACAACAACAAATCATCAGGATAATACACTACGATCAAGTGGGATTTATATCAGGAAAGTAGGATTGCTTCATTATCAGGAAAACTATTGCCATAATTGACCTTATTAATAACAAAATGAACAGAAATCATATGATAATCTTAATAGATGCAGAAAACGTTTTTGACAAAATACAGCACCAAGTCTTATTAAAAACACTAGAGTGCTTAGTAATGAAAGGAATTTTCCTTAAAAAATATGCTTTATATATTGAAAACTGACAGTAAGCATTATTTATAATGGAGAAAAGCTAGATGTACTCCCAATAAAATCAGGGATGAAACAAAGATATCCATTATCACCACTATTGTTCAACATTGTACTAGAAATATTGGCTTTAGCAATAAGAAAAGAAAAAAATTAAAGGAATTAGACAATGCAATGAGGAGATAAACTTATCACTCTTTGGAGATAATATGTTGGAATACTGAGAATCCTAGAAAATCATCCAAAAACCTACTTGAAGCAATTAACAATTAATTTAGCAAAACTGCTTATAAATAGTAAAACTATTTATAAAATAAACTCACACAAATCATTAGCATTTCTATGTATTACTGACAAAGTCAATCAGAAAGAGATCGAGAAATGCCATTTAAAATAACTGTACACAAAATAAAATATCTGGGTGTCTATCTGCTGAGAAAAACCTGGGAACTATATGAACACAATTACAAAATACTTCTCACACAAATAAGGTCATATCTCAACAATTGGAAAAATTCAATTATTCATGGAGAGGCCAAGCTAATACAATAAAAATGACAATCCAACTAAATTGCTCCACTTGTTCAATGCTATGACAATTAACTGACAAAAATTATTTTATAAAGCTAGAAAAAATAATAACAAAATTCATCTGGAAGAATAAAAGGGCAAAGATATCAAGGGAATTAATGGGAAAAATTACAAAGGATTGTGGCCTAGCAGTACCAGATCTAAAATTCAATTATGATGCAGCAGTCATCAAAACCATTTGGCACTAGCTAAGAAATAGAGTGGTAGATCATTGAAATAGGTTAGATACAAATGACACAACAATCAAAGACATTTTTATGTGCTAAATAATCTTATTACATATCTTTATCCTCATAAAACCAATTTTCTACCTAAATAATATTTCATACTATCCTCACAACAACCTCCAGTGCTAAATGCTAATATTATCACTATTTTACACTTATCTAAACTGAGGCAAACAGAAATTAAATGACTTGGTCTAAGTCACACAGTTGGTAAGAAATTTGAAGCTAGATTCAACTTCGGGTCTTCCTGACTCTTGACTCTATGTTTGCTGCACCATGAGATTCTGATTCCATTTGTGCATGTCTTCCTTTTTTCTGCCACTCATTCCTCTAATTTTAAAATTACTAGATTTTAAGTTAATCAAAGTCAGTGTCTCATCAGACATGCAATTAATGTCAAACAAATACTTCTTTTGTTCAAATTTTTATTGCTGTGTAAATTAAATTTTTATGTGTTTTGTCAACAAATTTTAATACTTAATATAATATATAATACTTATATATTGCTTAATATTAAATATTACTTAATATTATAATACATAACATTATATAACATATATATATATAATGATAATGAAAACATTATAACTAAGAGTCAGAACAGAAAGAGGCTCAAAGATCAAGGTATCCACTATTTTAGAGATAAGAAAATTGAGGATCATTGAGGGTAAAAGTCACACAGGTAGGAAGCAGCAGAGCCAAGGTCCTTCATCCTAACTTCAGTGTTTTTGCCTTCAGTATTGAAAACACCAGCCCCAAAGAGAGAACAGCTTCTGGAAATAATAAACCAGTGAAAGTTTCTTTTGTTCCTATAATTTCTAATGTTTAAGAACCCCAAGGGGAGCTTCCCTCTTGTTTTCCATTTACTATGTTTTGTTCTTTGTCCCTTTCAAAATTTTCTTAATTTTAAGGTTAAAGCTTTTCCTCTTAATCTCATTTGATTATGCTAGTTAAACTTCTTTGTTGCTTTCTAAAGTCATACCAGAAAAAGAGGCAATGTAGGGATGCATTGTTGAGTTAGTGAATAAATGTTTAAAACTATTATATCCTTAAAGAGATTAGAGGGGGGCCAAATACAATGAGCATGCACTTTATTAGTATTATTATGACAAGTATAATCATAAAAATTGCAATTCTAGGCCCAAATCACACTGATTGATTGTGTCTAAACACCTGTGAGTCAGGCACCCCAGCTAGCAATTTTGAAAGGTATTTCAAGAAAATTTGCCTTTTCATGGACATTCCAACCAGATATCTTGTTCTTTTCATTATACCTGTAGATCCCCATGTATCTTGGCCCACTACACAAAACGGCCAACACATTATTGGATATGATTCAAGTTCCCAGAGGGACAGAGCTAGAGGTACTGGAGGAAACATGAACAATAACTTGGATGTAAAAATAGTACATTTTAAAATTAAACCTTGTGCATTTTAACAAAAGCAGGCAAGGCTTCTTGCCAATGTGACATTAATTACAGTTTAAATAAATCCCTTCCCCCTCCAAAAGGAAAAAAAAAAGACTCACAGAAAAAAGTTAAACACCTAATAAATGAACCAATGAGAAAGTTCTATGCGAAGTCTTTTGTCTAAGCCTTCTGCAGATGTCAGGGAAAGGAACTAGACTGAGCATGCTGCCATGCCAAAAAAGGAATGGATCCTTGAGGTGGTGACTGTTTCAAAATGAGGCAAACTCTTATAGTGGAACTTCTTAACATGCTGCCAAATTCAAATGTAGTACCTATTGGCATTAGACTTGCTTTATACTTTTGAAAAACTGTAGTTTCTGGAACAGTATTGACAATTAAATTCAATGGTAGCTGTGAAAATATATCCTAAAATGCCATCCACACCCGGAGAGAACTATGGAGACTGAATGTGAATTAAAGCACAGTATTTTCCCCTTTTTTGTTTGTTTTCGTTTTTCCTGAGATTTTCCCTTTCAGTCTGATTTTCCTTGCACACTATGACTATAAAAATATATTTAAAAGAATTGCACATATTTAACCTATATCATATTATTTGCTGTCTTAGAGTGGATGTAAGGACGGAAGGGAGAAAAATGTGGAATATAAAGTCTTACAAAAATGAAGGTTGAAAATTACCTTTACATTTGGAAAAATAAATTACTATTGAAAATTATATATATATATACACAAAATTTATTATAATTATATATATATATGTAAAACTTAGCTCTTCCCCATGCCAATCCCTCTTTTCCTAGACATTTACTGCTGACTATCTATTTCTTAAATGATCTTTAATAAATTATCTAGAAATTTCAAAAAACTTCTAAAGGAAATTACAGAAATGATTTAATTACAATATAGTTTTTTTGGTATATTGTCATTTTAAAATTTTTGATTTTCCTGTATTCCAGCCATTTTGTCCCCAAACAATGCTCCTCCAAAGGTGAGTCAGGGGAAAAAGTGTCATTTGGTAAAAAGTCCTTTGATTAGAAGGAGTCAAGAACTCTAGATAGGTTCCATTTCCTATTATGCTATCAATTTGATCTGTGTCCTTGAGTAATTAACTGACCTCTCTGTTCCTAGATGTCCTAATTTGCAAAGTACACCTGTACAGAGGAAGTTTGATACATTGAAAAGAAATTTTAGAATTAGGATCTGAGTTCAAATCTTGTCTGTGCTAATTACTACCTGTGTTACTTTGGACAGTTATTTAACCCCTCTGGGTCTCAGTTTCTTCATCTGTAAAATGAGAAGCTTTGGGTTAAATGTCCTTTAAAGTTCCCTGAGAGCTGGTCAGGTTCAGCTTTACCCAAAGTAGAATACCTTAGGACCACAGGACCATTTTATAGATGTCGAATCACCCATTTTATAGATGAGGAACTGAATATAAGGGAGGTTAAACAGTTTGCTCAAGAACACACAACTAGTAAGTATCTGAAGTTGGATTTAAATTCAGGTCTTCCTGACTCCAAGCCCAGTTCTCTTATCTACTCCACATACACTTCCTTCCTATTTCACAAATATTTGTGAAGTATTCACTATGGAAATAATACAAAGAAAAAACCAAAGTAATGTGCAGTGATTGTGCTAACTTGAGGTGGTAGGGAGAGGGGAGCAGCTCTCACCAATGAGGGGAAATGAAGCTCAATGAGGGTGGATCAGTGGGTAACTGAAAGCAAACGTGTCTTACTTATGTTTTCTCTTGAGCCAGCCCTGCTCATAACTTTATTATAAGGACCAAAGAAAAAGAATTCTTGAATCTTAGAATAGAAAATAGCCTTAGGCCTAGAGACTCTCTGGGATCCCTCTAAGTTCTGTCTCTGTGATTCTCTGATCTAGTCCCATCCCTTCATTTTATATATGAGCAAAAAAAAGCAGATGTGTGACTTCTTCCAAGTCGCAGTTTTTGACTGAGCTGGTGATATCCAATTCTTGCTATTACAATGAATATGACTATGAAAAGATTTTGAAGCAAGAATAAATGTTAACATTTGACTCCTAGCCTGATTGTGTACTCCCATAGGAACATAGGAAAGCACCCACACTATCCCATTGTCAATTCCCATGTTCTTCATTGAAATCAATCCAAGAAAAGGAAAAAGACAGAGTACCCAGTATTCTGGCTTCCCGAGAAACTGTGCTAACTTGGGAAAATGATATCGACAGTTTTTATACTAGCAAAATCAATCTATAATTAACAAATACTCCAAATATCATTTTCTGCTTTCCGTAAAACATGATGAATTATTTGGAAAAGTATTTGAAGATTATTTTGACATTTTGTCTGGTAGCTACCACACCTGTGTTGAAAAATAGACAAGTTGCTGAAATTTAAGTAAACAAGAGACTCCACCTTGCCAGAATAGAATCTAATTCTGAGGTGCTTCTTTTTGGCTGTCTCTATGATTGGCTTTTATAATTTTTCTTTGGGGAGAAACAGATGGCCTCACTTTCTGATGGATTCCAGCTAACACTAGGATTACAGGGCTGTTCCAAAATGTCTGAGTTCCCTTGGTCTTATGTCATATTGACTGTCTGCAGGTATTATAATCAAGTCCAAATGAAGCTATTTCTAATAAATTATTTAACATATTTCATGATTCTTTAATGGATTTAGATTTTAGGGTTATTAGCTCAATAGGCAAGTCAGTCCCCCAAAACCCCTCAAAGTAGATTACTCTAAGAGGTTGGGAGTGGAGAATAGCTTTCCAATGCAAGAGTGCATGACACCTCCCCCCAAGTGTGTTTTCCATTGATTATCCGTTGAATTTAGGTAGTTATCTAAACTTAATTACCCTTTCAAAACAGGTATTTACTATAATGGTACAAAACATCCCTCACAATTACATATAAAATTCAGGGAAAAATATGGTCATTTAAAGACCACATGTGGCAATGAGGTAATTCTGAGTTTCTTATTACATGATGTCCTTTTCTACCATTTGCTAGAAACTCAGGAAATTTCCTTTCAGAATAATGTAGCTCTTCTGCTAGGCTCCTTGTAACTGCCTTTACTTATCACATCCAATCTGTTTTTGGCTACCAATGAAGACACTACTGGTGCTGCAAGGATAATGTTAAGATGCTTATGGAAAGATGGGAAGTCCACATTCCAGACCCACAAAAGCTCAAAAAATTCCTCACCCAGCTAGAAAAAAAGCAAAGCTACAGCTCAGATTCTCTTCCCTTACCCCCACTTTAAGAGACACCTTTTCAGGGGCTTGGCTAGAATGCCTCTCTCTTGGCTTATCACTTGAATTTTGCTTTCTGAATTTGCCTGTTATTTTATACAAAACCCACAGGGCTTGTCTAAATCCCTCAACTAACCTGAACAGATTTCCCAACACTCCAGTTTACCCAATTGTTTTCAAGGACTTTTTATTCATTGTCTAAAGTATTTGGTTGATTGGTGCATGTATTTATGATTAAGGTTTCAGGGCATAGTATATAATCACTTACTTTAAAAGAAATTGATTGATCAGTTCAATGGCCATCCTCTCCTGTACTCTCCATTCTTAGAATTTCTTGCAAATGCCTTTCATAATTGACTAAAATGGTTACTCCCAACTGTAGGAACACTAAAAAAAAACCTCTTCTTTTTAAAAAAAAATTTTTTGGCATCTTTTGTTTTTCTATCAGCTATTTTCCCCACAGTATCTGTCACTAACACTGCTCTCTCAGAATGTAATCCTTTATGATTAAAAAAAATAAAAAGAAAGCAAAATTGGCAATAATGAAAGATCCATATGGTACTGTATGCAGCATACTCCACCTCTGCAAAGATGTAAGGGAGATATCTTCTTATAGCTCATTTTTGGGGCCAAATTTGATCATTAAAATATTGTATCATTCAGTTCCAGATGTAATTCTCCATTTTCCCTCAGCATCTCAGCTTGGTTTTGATTCCACAGAACATAATTCCTCCCTTATGATAAGCCAATCAGATGAAATCCCATCACTATGCAATTTGATTCAGTTTTTAATACCCAACACCTTCTCAACTTTCCCAGTAGCCTCTCTCTCCTTTGATTAGAGGGCTGAAGGTTGGAGCAGTCAATTCTCCTAAGCTTTCCTTTATAGAGGGCTATGAAACTTCAGAACTTTCTAGGCAATTTTCCATTTTCTTTCAGTAGCTCAGCTTTGTTTTGTTTCCTGGGACATCATGCCCCATGCTTGGTCTACCCCTCACTGACTTTTCAGCTTCCTTTTATCTATTGTCTTCCCTAATTAGATTGTAAACTCAAAAAACAAGGACTATTTTTTTATTTGTAATTCCATTAATTAAAGACATAGTGCCTGAAATATGTTTAATCAAGTCTAAGTCATCATGACACTAAGAACAATAGCACACCAGACCTTTCTATCCTTTACTATCTCTCAAACTCTGTCCAGCTTTAAGTTCATCCTTTCCATGACACAATCTATCCAAATCCAATCCTCTGCCCTTCCCTTTTTCTTTGCCCTTCAATCTTTTCCAATCTCAGTATTTTTCCAATAACTTAAGTCTTCTCATTTATAGTAGGTTCTTAATAAATGAGTTTTTTTTGAATTACTGTTGTAGTGGTTTTCACTTATCTTGTAGGAGATAATTTTCCTACATTCTGTGTAATTTTGTACATGTGTGTGTAATTTTCCCTACATTCTGATTATTTCACTTTGTGTCAATATATGAATGAAGTAATGAAGCTGTTATTAAGTGTTTACTAAGTGTGCAGCTATGTGCTACAATGGATAGAGTATGCAGTGAACTTGGAATTAGAAAGACTCATCTTCATAAGTTCAAATCCAGCTTCAAACACTTACTAGCTTTTTGATCCTGAGCAATTATTTAATATCATTTACCTCAGTTCCTTATCTAACAATGAGCTGAAAAATAGTATCTCTGCCAAGAAAACCCCAAATGAAGTCACAGAGAATCAGATATGGCTTCACAAAAAGTGTGAAACACTATGCTAAGTGCTGAAACTACAAATTGAAAATCAAGACACCCTACTCTCAAAAACCCCACATTTTAATGGGGGAAAAAATGCACTTTTTAATGTCATTCCCACTGACAAAATAACATCAGTTTCTATTATTGATCAAGTTGACACTATCAGAGTCAGTAGAGGCAAGATCTTTCCTTTCTAAGTCTGAGGAAGCAGAGTTCCCAGACTGTATCTCCCCAAGATTTGCTTCCCAGGTTGATGACTGAGGGCACTGGGTTGAAAACAATAATTTCCAAGACTTGAGTTCAGGATCCTGAACTGTCTCCATTAAGATGGTAGAAAGAAGATGGTAGTAGTAGCTTTGTAGTAATGGTAGTAGCTTTGCTGCTTCAGCTACTCTGTGTGTGTGTGTGTGTGTGTGTGAGTGTGTGTGTGTGTGTGTGTGTGTGTGTGAGAGAGAGAGAGAGAGAGAGAGAGAGAGAGAGAGAGAGAGAGAGAGAGAGAAAGAGAGAGACAGACAGACAGAGAGAGAGAAAGAGACAGAGAGAGAGAGAGAGAGAGAGAGAGAGAGAGAGAGAGAAAGAGAGAGACAGACAGACAGAGAGAGAGAAAGAGACAGAGAGAGAGAGAGAGAGACAGAGAGAGAGAGAGAGAGAGAGAGAGAGAGAGAGAGAGAGAGAGAGAGAGAGAGAGAGAGAGAGAGAGAGAAGAGACAGAGAGAGACAGAGAGACAGAGACAGAGAGAGACAGAGAGAGTTGGTAGGAATAATTGGCCTCTTCTCAACAGGAGATGTTCCCTGAAATAAACTGTGAGACCTGTGAGATCTGGGTTAGAAGCAAGTTGTTTACCTGGATGGAGGATGCTTTGATTTTTCAGGATTCCTGTGTTAAATATCTATTGGTGGCATTAGTCAGCAGTTGTTGCCAGTGGTGATAGAAAATTGGGTTCCCTCTCTGCAATGATTCTCTCTTCAATAATGGTTATAGGTTCTGAGTGGGAAACAAGAATAGTGGTTTAGAGGAACTATTCCCAAAGCTCTTGGACTCAGGATCCTGAAATGTCTCCTAAAGTTCTGAGAGGAGATAATGATCAATGTAAAGATGGTGGTTTAACTTGCCTAGCATATACTATTTCCCCTCATATAAACATCCTCAGGCTTTATTTATCTAGTACAATAATATTTCATTACATTCATTTTCATAACTTGTTTAGCCAATTGCCAGTGGATGGATAACTTTGTTACTTTTTAAACTGAAAAATGCACTGGAATAAATGTTTTGGTGAATATGAGACTTTTCTTTTTGTCAATGACTTCTAGGTCAAAACGTATGGACATTTTAGTCACATTTTTATATAATTCAAAACTGCATTACAAAATGGTTGAACCAATTTAAATCTCCATCAACCCTAGGTCAATCGAAGAAAGACCTTTATGATTCAATTCAGTAAATACATTCCAAAGAACACTTTTACTAACAATTCATTCATATACATTGAGAACTCTTCTTTCATTTTTCTATATCAATTTAAAAGATCAATCTCATGAATGTATTACACGAGACAGAACTATTTTACTTGAAAAGCAGAAAAGATTCAACTTTCTTACCTCTCCATCATGAAATAAAGCCAGATTATGAATGCAAGGTCATATATCCAATTAAATCTGTCTGCATTTGGGGGAAAGGAGAAAGCTCCTATTCAAAACCACTAGAATACTAGTATTCCCTTTCTTCCAAAATAGCACTGTGTTTTTTGTTTTTGTTTTTCAAATAGATTTTGTCAGATAAAAATTTGAATATAACTTGAGAAAATAAGTGTTTGGGAACAAATCTAATGAAAGTCTTGATAGAGCCTGGATATAAAGTTAAAGGATATTGGCTTAAATTCTACATTTGACCTTTAATATCTAGGCAAGTCATTGCCCTTCTCTGTTGTCACTTTTCTTATTTGAAAAATGAGATTATTTATATATTAGATTACTTGCCATCTAGGGAAGGGAATAGGGGGAAAGGGGGGGGGATTGGAACACAAGGTTTGCAAGGGTTAATGTTGAAAAATTATCCATCCATATGTTTTGAAAATAAAAAGCTTTAATTAAAAAAAAAAGAAAAACGAGGTTATTAAACTAGTTGATCTCTAAGATCCCCTCCCATTCTAAATCTATGACACTATGAATAGATTGTTGGTTTTTTCTTTTTTTGGTAATACACACACATACATACACAGAGACACACAGACTTTACTTTCCTAACATGCCTTTAAAAATATCAAGTAAAAGGTAGAGGATATCTAGATACTTAGATATTTTCTGCACATGGGTAATAGGTGATAAAGAAAAATGTGAGTCTATGCTTTAGGTTTGTCATAAATAATTTCCTGTGTTTTTTTTTTTAAATACACACAAAAATTGGGCTTTAGCTTATCTTTGCAATTTCTCCATAAGCACCCATTAGGCAATTAGTAGTTATAAGGTGTAGTGCCTGGGCCATTCATCATTACACTATACAAATACTAAAGTCCAAATAGGTTACAAGGACTTGCCTAAGATCACAGGCAAAATATCTTAAAGCATTTTAAATATAATATATTTATATTATTGATATATGATATATATGAAAAGTGGTTTTTATTTTCAAAACATATACATAAATAATTTTCAACATTCACTCTTGCAAAATCTGGTTCCAAAATTTTCCTTTCTTTTCTTCTAACCCTTCCTCTAGATGCCATGCAATCCAATATATGTTAAACATGGGTAATTCTTTTATTCATATTTCCAAAAATGATCATGCTGCACAAGAAAAATCAGATCAAAAAGTAAAAAAATAAAAATAAAAAAAAAACAACAACACCAACAAGAAAGAAAACAAAATGCAAACAAAGAACAAAAAACAATTAAAATACTATGCTCTGATCCATATTTAATCCCCACAGTCCTCTCTTTGGGGGCAGATGGATCTCTCCATCACAAGACTTGGAACTGTCCTGAATCCTCGCTGCTGAAAGGAAAGACACATTAATCAGAACTGATCATCAAATAATGTTGTTGCCATGTGCAATGTTCTCCTGATTTTATTCACTTAACTTATCATCAGTTCATGTAAGTTTCTCCAGAGCTTTCTGAAATAATCCTGCTCATCATTTCTTATAGAACAATAATATTCCATAATATTCATATACCATAACTTATTCAACCATTCCCCAACTGATAGGCATCCACTCAGTTTCCTGTTACTTGCCACTACAAAGTTCTGCCACAAACATTTTTTCACTTGTGGATTTCTTTCCCTCCTTTAAGATCTCTTTGGGATATAGATCTAGTAGAAACACTGCTGGATCTAAGAATACACACAGTTTTATAATCTTTTAGCCATAGTTCCAAATTGCTCTTCATAATTGTTGGATAAGTTCACAACTCCACCAACAATTTATTAGTGTCCCCATTTTTCCCCATTTCCCCTCCCACATTCATTATTATTTTTTCCTGCCATCTTAGCCAATCTGACAGGTGTGTGGTAGTTTCTCAGAATTGTCTTAATTTCCATTTCTCTGATCAATAGTGATTTATCTTTTTTTCCCCCTGAGGCTGGGGTTAAGTGACTTGCCCAGGGTCACACAGCTGGGAAGTGCTAAGTGTCTGAGAGAAGATTTGAACTCGGGTACTCCTGAATTCAGAGCTGGTACTCTAGCCACTGTGCCACCTAGCTGCCTCTGATCAATAGTGATTTAAAGCACCTATATGAGTAGAAATGGTTTTAATTTCTTCATCTGAAAATTGTTTATATCCTTTAATTATTTATCAATTGGTAAATTTCATGATTCTTATAAATTTGAGTCAATTCTCTATATATTTTAGAAATGAGGCCTTTATCAGAACCCTTGGATATAAACATTTCCCCCAGTTTATTGTTTCCCTTCTAATCTTGTCTGCATTGGTTTTGTTTGCACACACACAAAAATTTAACTTGATATAATCAAAATTATCTATTTTGCCTTGCATAATGCTCTCTAGTTCTTCTTTGGCCACAAATTCCTTCCTTACATGCAGATCTGAGAGGTAGACTATCTTCTGGTTTTTTTTTTTTCTAATTTGCTTATAGTATTACTTTTTATGTTTAAATCATGAACCATTTTGCCTTTATCTTGGTATAGGATGTTAGGTGTGGGTCATTGTCTAGTTTCTGCCATACTAGTTTTCAATTTTCCTAACAACTTTTGTCAAATAGTGAGTTCTTATCCTAGAAACTGGGGTCTTTGGGTTTATTAAACACTAGTTTACTATAGTTGTTGACTATTGTATCTTGTGAACCTAATCTATTCCACTGATTGACTACTCTATTTCTTAGCCAGTACCAAATGGTTGTAATGACCCCTGCTTTACAGTATAGTTTTAGGTCTGATACAACTAGGCCACATTCACTTGTATTTTTTTTCATTAATTCCCTTGAAATTCTTGATCTTTTGTTCTTCCAGATGAACTTTGTTTTTTCTGGCTCTGTAAAATAAATTTTGGGAGTTTGACTGGCATGTCACTAAGAACATTATTTTAGGTAGTATCGTTATTTTTATTATATTCACTCAGCCTACCCATGAGCACTTCATATTTTTCAAATGATTAGATCTGACTCTATTTGTGTGGAAAGCATTTTGTAATTGTGTTCATATAGTTTCTGACTTTGCATTGGCACATAGACAACCAAATATATTATCGACAGTTATTTTAAATGGAATTTCTCTTTGTATCACTTGCTGCTGTATTTTGTTGGTAACATAGACATTCTGATGATTTATGTGGATTTATTTTGTATCCCACAACTTTGCTAAAGCTATGAATTGTTTCTGGTAGTTTTTTAGTTGATTTTCTAGGATTTTCTAAGTATACCATCAAATCATCTGCAAAGAGTAATGTTAAATCAAGGATGATACTAAAGTTAGCTGAGTAATAATTTGGTTTCCTCATTACCTACTCTAATTCCTTTAATCTCTTTCTCTTCTCTAATTGCCAAAGGTAACATTCCTAATATAATATTGAGTAGTAATGGTGATAGTGGGCAACCTTGTTTCATCCCTGATCTTATTGGGAATGGTTCTAGTTTATCCCCAATACATATGTTGCTTGCTGATGGTTTTAAAATAGATGTTACTGATCATTTTAAGGAAAACTCCATATATTCCTATACTCACTAGTATTTTTAATAGGAAAGGGTGTTGGATTTTATCAAATGCTTTTTCCACATCTATTGAGGTGAGCATAAGATTTTTCTTAATTTGGCTATTGATATAGTCAATTATGCTAATAATTTTTCTGATATGAAAGCAGCCCTGCACTCCTGATATGATTTCTGCTTAGTCATAGATGTGAATAACTTGCTGTAATGTCTTTGTTAATATTTTATTTAAGATCTTTGCATCAATATTCATTAGGGAAATTGGTCTATAATTTTCTCTCTTTATTTTGACCCTACCTGGTTTTTTCAGCACCAAATCTGTCATAAAAAAGAATTTGGTTGGGATGCTTCTTTCCCTATTTTTCCAAATAGTTTGCTTAGTATTAGCATTAATTGTTCTTTAAATGTTTGGTAAAATTTGCATCTAAATCCATGTGGCCCTGGAGATTTTTTCTTAGGGAATTGATTAATAGTTTATTCAATTCCTTTTTGTATAATGGGATCAAGTAATTTATTTCCTTCTCTGTTAATTTAGGCAATTTATATTTTTGTAAGTATTCATCTATTTCACTTAGATTATTAGCATATTTATTGGCATACAATTGGGCAAAATTATTGGTATTTAAATGGGGGATTTAAATTTGTTCTTTTTCTAGCTTTTGTAATTGCATGCCCAATTCATTGATCTTCTCTTTCTCTATTTTATGCAAGTAAAGTTTCCCCTTATTATCGCTTTGGCTGCATCCCATAAATTTTGATATGTTATCTCATTATTGTTATTGTCTTGGATGAAATTATTGATTGTGTCTATGATTTGATGTTTCACCCACTCACTTTTTAGAATTAGATTATTTAGTTTCCAATTACTTTTTGGTCTATTTTTCCCTGGCTCTTTATTACATATAATTTTTATTCCATCATGATCTGAAAAAGATGCATTTTCTATTTCTGCCTTTCTGCATTATTTTGAGATTTTTGTTTCCCAATAAATGGTCATTTTTTGTGTAGGCTTCCTTTCTGTATCTATTTGATCTTTTGCAAAGGCCTATCTTACCTACCTTTTCTAAAATTCTATTACCTCTTTAACATCTTTCTTATTTATTTTTGTAGTTCAATTCATTTAATTTTGGGAGAGCAAGGTTGAGATCCTCCACTAGTATAGTTTTGCCATCTAATTCTTTTTGCAGCTCTCTTAACTTCTCCTCTAGGGATATAGACACTATACCACTTGATGCATATATATTTAATATTGATATTGTTTCATTATCCTTGGTACCCTTTAGCATAATATAGTTTCTTTTCTTCTCTCTTTCAATTAGGTGTATTTTTGTTTTTACTTGATCTGAGATCAAGATTGCTATCTCTGCTTTTCTCTACTTCAGTTGAAACATAATAGATTCTGCTCTAAGCTTTTACCTTTACTCTGTATATATTACTATCTGTTGTTTCTTGTAAACAATGTATTGTAGGGAAAAAATTTAATCCATTCTGCTATCCATTTCCATTTTATGAGAGAATTTATCCCATTCACATTTACAATTAAAATTAATAACTCTGTATTTCTTACCATCTTATTTTTCTCAAGTTATACTTTTCTCTTTCATTTTTTCCTTTCCTCCTTCTCCAGTGTTTTGCTTCTGACCACACCTCCCTCAAACAATTCTTCCCTTTTTATAACACCTCCCATTTTCTTCTCCTTTTCCCTTCTACTTCTATTCTTCCTTTTACTAGCCTTCCCCTTTTATCTCCTACTTCCCTATAGAATGAGACAAATTTCTCTGTGAAGCTCAATATGTCTGATATTCTCTCTTTGAGCCAAATCTAATGAGACTAAGGTTCACACAATGCTCATCCCCCTGGCTTCTTTCCTTCAATTATAATGATTTTTGCTTCTTCATGAGATGTAATTTATACCATTTTATGTCCATTATCCTCTTTTTTCCAGTTCAGTCCCAGATTCTTTTTCATATTATCACAATAAAATTAAATTGTACCTACACTCTCTAAGTATACCTATAACAGAGATACAATTCTCAATAGTTAAACATATCTTCTCATATAGGGATATAAACTTTTTAACTTTTGAAAGAAATAGTTTTTTTTAACTTTTTTATGCTTTAGTTCTGTATTTGAAGATCAAAATTTCTCTTTCATTCTGGTCTTTTCATTAGAAATAAATTAAATTCTCCTCTTTCATTGAATGTTCATATTTTCCCCTGAAATAGCATGCTTAATTTTGCTGGATAGTTGATTCCTGGTTGCAATCCAAGTTCCTTTCTCCTTCAGACTATCATATTGAGGAGGTGATAGGTAAATTCTTTCAATGGCTATTTTACTCTCTAGTTTTCTTTGATTATTTCCTGAAAGATGTTTTCTAGGCTCTTTTTTTTCATCGTGGCTTTCAGAAGGTCAAATAATTTTTAGATTATTTGTCTTGGATCTATTTTCCAAGTCAGATAGTGTACATTTTCTTCTTTTTTTCCCTTTTGTTTTGTCTTGTTTGACTGCTTCTTGATGTCTCATTGAGTCATTCATTTCCATTTGTTCAAGTCTAATTTGTAGTGAATTATTTTCTTAAATTAGCTTTTTAAAAATTTCCTTTTGCATTGAACTTTTGGCCAATTGAACTTTTAAATGGGTTGTTTTGTTCTTTGGGGTTTTTCCCATTTCCCAAATTCTGTTTTTCAAATAGTTGCTTTCTTTTTCCATTTTGTCAAATCTATTTTGTTAGGAGTTATATGCTTTTTCCATTTTTCTAAATCTATGTTAAGGAGTTTTCTTCAGTTAATTTCTGTTTTCCTTTTCCAAACTCTCTTGCAAAGCTCTCATTTCCTTTCATCATTTTTCTTTTAACTTTCTTTTAAGGTCTTTTTTGAATTCACTATTTGCCTTCTGTAGTTGCTTTGGATGTCTCACAGCTAGTCTGCTGACTCACTGGCTTCTGAACCAGGACAGAGTAGCCAATATTGCTGTATTTTGGCTTAGAGCCTCCTGGTAGAATGCCCCAGTGGGCAAACACTATGCAGCCCTAAGTCCTTGCACTGTGACTGTGCATGGCTGCCTCCCCTCCTTCCCCCTATTACTGGTTGAAATAAATCTTTTCTAAAGTTCTTCCAAAATATCTTTTGCTGGAAATTTGTTACACTTCAAATATTTTTGTGTTCTGTCACTCCAAAACCAGTTCAGAAGCTTGATCTGGTGTTGCTCTGAGGAAAGCCAGGAAGAGCTCAAAGACCTGTCTATTCTCTCCCATCCTGGCTCTGCCCTCCTCAAAAGTGTTACATAAATATTTAATCTTGGTTGTCTTTCTCCTCATCTCTGCCTCTTACTATCTCTAGCTTCCTTCAAAGGCTTAGGTCAAGTGATATCTCCTACATGACACAAATTGAGAACATCATCCCCTTATTATTTTGTTGTCCAATTGTTTAAGTCATGTCTAACTCTTCATGACCCCATTTGAGATTTTCTTATCACAGATACAGGAGTGGTTTGCCATTTCCTTCCCCCAGATCATTTTACAGTTGAGAAAACTGAGACAAATAGGATTAAGTGACAAGGTCACACAGATAGTAAGTATTTGAGGCCTTATATGAACTCATGAAGATGAAGTTTCCTGATTCCAAACCAGGGCTCTATCCAGGCTGTCCTTGAGCATCATCCCCTTTCTACTCCACAAATTATTTTGCATGACTTAGTATTTTCCGTGTATATCTTGTTCTCCCTATTATAAAAAAAAATTTAACAGTAAAGATTTTTATTTTTATCTTTATATTCCAAGCACCCAGCTTGTCTTAAGTACTTAGTAATGTTTGTTGACAATAATAATAA
Source organism: Sminthopsis crassicaudata (assembly GCF_048593235.1). Lineage (NCBI taxonomy): Eukaryota > Metazoa > Chordata > Mammalia > Dasyuromorphia > Dasyuridae > Sminthopsis > Sminthopsis crassicaudata. Next base: position 49,064,717 of record NC_133621.1, read on the forward strand.
TAATAATATTATTATTATTATTATATAATATATATAATTATATAATAATATATATTATATGATATAATTATATAATTAATTATATAATTTTATTATATAATATATGTGATATATAATAATTATATAATAGTATAATAAATAATAATAATAATAATAAATAACAATAATACTAACAGAGGTTTAAGATTAAAGGGGAATCCATTTGTCAAACTAATCAATGTTGTTGAAAATTTCTATTTTCATCTTTTCATCTTGGCATTTGTTTGTTTTCCTGCTGGCCTGTTCATCCCTTGTTATAAATACAGCATCTTATTTCTCTTTATATAATGAATACTCAAAGGAAGAATGAGCATGTAAATTCAAAGCAGCCTAAAACCCTTGTTACCTAGAATACATTGTCCAAATCAATATGAAAATTCTTGTAAATTAACCCAGGGGCTCATTCTACTGCTATATTGTAGTGATAAACAATGTGAATGATCTGATGAACCATTCATCAAATGTTACTGAATAAATTGCTAGGTAAACCAAACAGGCCATATGAATGGGAAATGGGAATATCAATGCTATAGAAAGAAAACATTTGAAGAGCAAACATACATATTGATGTGTGTGGATATGGAGCTAAACCCATGGAAGACATTATGGGTTATCTGTTAATGACTAACATTGAAAATTTATTCTAATAAACCATGGGCCTGACTTTTCCTTTGAAGTGATATTTTGTCATTCTCAAGCAAATGAACCAGATAGATCAATAAAAAGCAAAGAATGGAAAGAATTCGATCAAATACTAATATAGAAAACAACACATATTAAAATTCAGTTATCTTGGAATTTATATATCATCAATTGTGAAATAAGACTCTTTGTTTTCCATAAATAATCTGCTGCTTTCTGCTTGTAATGTCAGGTCCTATATTTCTAAAAAAGCTAAAATAAAATTTCTTCCTGTATCCTGGGAAAAACAATCATAGAGCATAGAGCCATTTTTCACCTGCCAGAGGACAGCAGAAATCTTCCCCTGAGCAGTGGGATCAGCTGCTTTTGGAGAGGGATCTGACAAACCAGAAGAACTTCTAATACTATCTCTTCCATTTACTAGCCTAAGGTAATTTAGAAAAAGATGCATTTATATCTGACTTAATTTAAATTTCAAGAAATATTAATTAAGCACTTTTAGATGGAATATTAATATTTATGTAAGGCTCTGCTATAGGAGGTGGAGATACAAGGACAAAAATTTTTACAGGTGTACTTGCTTTCAAGGATCTTATATCCTACTTGAGAAACAACATATCCTACTTGAGAAATAACACAATATATATACATACATAAGTAGCAACTGTGAGAAGTTAAAATCATACAAAGACTCAATAATTGAAATCAGATAATAAAATTATTCACACAATTTTCTTACATGCATGAGGAGTATGGGTTGTCTGGGAAACCAAGATGCATCTCCATGATTCCTTTCATTCTGGACCAATCACCAGAGTCCTTGTCCCCTCAAAAATTATCCCTCCCTCTTCTCCCACACCAATTCAGATAAGAACCCAGTAAGAATTTGCATAAGGGCCATGTCTTAGGGGGCATAGAGTTCCAACCTTGTTGTAAGACAATTCATTATTACATAATTTGGTTAATTTGGGTCAAAAGATGTTCCCAGAACATGACAGATAAGGTCAGCAAAAACCAAATAGATACTAATGCTCTCCTCAATATCAATGTTACAATGGCATTGTATGGTAATGACCAGCACAGGCATTTGCCTCATATTACAAAATTAAGAAGCAGAGTTTCTTCAGATAATAAATATAACAAAAATTCCAAAATATGCTTTTAAAAGAATTGAGAGTTCTCTATTTAAAGGATTCTTATTTTGAAAAGCAAATAATTACTAATCCATCTTTAGCAAAAAATGGTCTAAGAGCATACAATAGGCTCATCAGACCTATTTGTCCAGTTAAATTGAATTGTTTGCTTTTTACAAGTTATAAAAGCAAAGAGTGTGTGTTATATTTCTATAACTTCTCCACCATGGAAAATGCTCCCAAAATATCAACTAAACTTAATTGAATTAAAAAAAAAACAACTCAGAGGCATCCTTCTTCATCCTCCCAGTTTGCTACAATGTAATAATAATAGTTGACATTTATATGACTATAAATTACTTCATATATGTGTTTTCATGGATCCTTATTACATCCTTGCAAGGCTAAGATTCCAGTCTTATTACCTCTATTTTATGGAAATGGAGCCTCTTTGAGGTTAAAAGACTTATTATGGTCCCACAATTAATGACTGAGAAAGGTAGGATTTGAAAGCAAATCTTCCTGACATTAAAACCTCTACCATGATGCTTCCTGAAAAAGTTATAAGCAAAAGTAGTTCTACTTATACCCAAAATTACATATCAAGCCCAAAAAAGGTCATGATATTCCATAACAGATGACAAAAAACAAACTCAGCTGCTTAAGCAATTTTCATTTTTATTACCTTGGATATGAGAAAAAGCAAGTTTTAAGGGAGAAAGAGAGAAACTGGGATTACATAGCAAAATCCCCAATTATCAGCAAGAAACAGGAAATAATAATTCTCAAATTCAAGGCTATTTTTCAATGTGATAATATTGGAACTTTGGGTTGAATTTGAATTGTTTGCTTTTTTTGGGCTGGGGAAACTACAGCTAATTCTCAAATTTTTACAATATCTCTCCCATGATGGTGACATCTCTATAATTGTTCTTCCTTTACTTTCTGGCCCTGGGATAGCACCATTCACAGAGGTCTTATGGTTAGTAGGTTTTTCTCCCTTCTTCTACCACCTTACCAATCATACTGTAGGTTATCTGCATAACACTACCAAGCCCAAATACTCTCTTTTGGGCACTGAAGTCAGTAGATGAATCACTGAGGCTGGTAGCCCATACTATCCTTCTCAGCCACAGGAGTTGGGGGGGGGAGGTTTAGGGGTAAGGGATGGGGTTAGTCTTCACTTTTCACTATTAAATTTGTCTTCAGTGCCAAAACTCCTATTTGCCCCAAATCCCAGATCCTCTGATATCTCCATAAATTCCATGTGACACAGTTATGTTTCTGTCAATAATTTGTATCTATGATCATTATTTTTTATCTCAGACCCTTGCTTTAAATATCCCATAATCAGGGCTACTTTATAATCACTCTAACTTTTCTTGGTTAAGTGTACCACAGAGCATCTTCTGTATGCAAAACAAGATATACTTTCAGAAGACTTTTTTTTTTAATTAAGGAAGAAAGATCTTGTTGATCATCCAAAAAGTCAGTAATTTATATTGTGTTCTCTTTAGTAGCACTTTGGCTTCCATTGGTAAAATTTAAATGGGAAAAAGACATACAGCTTTTATCAACAATATGGATATATGGATTACTTAACTAGAAGCCTATGCATGAGAAAATTTGGCAAATGATTTTAGAAGGGTTTCTATTTCTACTCTAGACATTGATATAATTGAAATTGTATACCCAGAAACTTATCTAGCAGTAGACTACAGTAATAATAGCAACTCACATTTATATTGCACATACCTCACAGGTCTGTGAGGTTTTTATAGAGGAAGAAACTCATGTTCAGGATGATTTAATGACTCACTCCTCATCACAAAACTAATGTGTTAGAGGTGTCACCTAAACCTAGATCTCCCGACTCCTCATCTAGCATTCTTTTTACTGTCATATTGTGTAAATCTATGGAAAAGAAAGAATCAAATGGAAAAATAATTCCAATTGGTCAATGAGTAAAGAAAGCATCAAGATTGTCTTGAAGTGGAACATACACATTTTGATTGCTTTCTGGCTGGTACCCAACCCAATCCATTTAGTTCCCCCTTCCTTCCTTCCTTCCTTCCTTCCTTCCTTCCTTCCTTCCTTCCTTCCTTCCTTCCTTCCTTCCTTCCTTCCTTCCTTCCTTCCTTCCTTCCTTCCTTCCTTCTTTCCTTCCTTCCTTCTTTCCTTCCTTCCTTCATTCTTTCCTTTCTTCCTTCTTTCCTTTCTTCTTTCCTTTTTTTGGAGGCAAACACAAATAAGTGACTTGCTTAGAGTCACACAGCTATTAATTGTCTGAGTCTGGATTTAACTTGGGTCCTCCCAATTCCAAGGCTAATATTATATCCTCCTAGCTGCTCCACCCTACAAACCTTCAATTTATACTGACAAGAAAGAGGATGAAGCCAGATGGGGATGAAGCAGCAATCAGGATTCCATTATGCTCATTTAATTTGTTTTGCCCAACAAGAAAATGTGCAGAGTTGTGTAATGGCATTAGAGAGAAAATAACGAGTAGACCTTAATAAGAGTCCATGAGACACTTTGAAAAGAAAGGTGTATGCAAAAATCATAGAGATCACATGAATATAGAGCAATATTACTCTTCAAACCTAATTGTTCTAAATTGCCCTTGATTCCAAAGCCACCTTTCTCATCACTTATTCCTCTTCCCTATCCCCATCCTTCCTGGCTGCTTTCCATCTTCTTATAAACAGGCTTAGGAGTTCCTAAACTTAAAAAGCAAATGATAAAAATCTCTTCCCTCTGCCTACAGTTCCACTTCTTTTCTCCCTTACACTAAAAACTTCATTGAACATATTCTAAAACTAGCTAGGTACTGCATTGGATAAAACTCTGGACCTGGTGTCAGGAAAACTCATCATCCTGACTTCAAATTTAACCTCTGACCCTCACTAGCTCTGTGTCCCTGAGAAAGGCATTTAACACTCTTTTCCTCAGTTTCCTCATCAGTAAAAATAAGCTGAAGAAGGAAATAACAAACCACTCCACTAACTTTGTCAAGATAACACCAAAAGAGTTTGGATATAACTGAAACAAATAGACAATGACAAAATTAACAGCTAGTATCTTCATTTCCTCCCCAGAGATTTGTTTCTGAAATGAATTGTTCCCGCATTTTATCACAGTTTCTTTCTCAAAAGTCATCTATGAACTCATCATCACCAAATCTAAAGGCCTTTCTTAGTGTGTCTCTTTATTTACTCTGCATTTATCCATTGTTAATACCTTCTTTCTTACTGGCAGATATACCTTTCCCTATGGGTTTTGGGATAAATGCAATTTCCTGTTTTCCCTCCTTATTAACCATCACTTCTTGCCTGTCTTCTTTGTCTCCTTTTAATATAACTTCTTACTGTTGATGCTCTCTAACTTTTCATTTTGGGATCTTTTTTTTCCTCTACAGTCTCTTGCTTGGTGGTTTAATTCAATCCTATAACTTTGATTTCAAATGCAGTAGACTTCCACATCCCTGAATTTTCCAAAGTGGATGATGAAATAGCCTATCCAGGTGACTAAACAGCATCTCCCATCCAAACCCAAATGCTTTATCTTTCTTCCAAATCCAGATTTCCCCCTTTACCTTCTATATGTCCTTTAGTAATTATTATCTGAGGTTATCTTAAATCTTAAACTCTTTTCTTTTCTTTATTCCCACATCCCTCAAAATTTAATGTTCAATACTCAGTTCTTATTTTTGCTCATCTAAATAATTGTAATGGATTCCTGACATGTCATATCTACTCCATTCTCTCATCCTGCAAGCCATCCTCCATTTGGTCGGCAAATTAATGTTTCTTATTCATATGCATCCCATTACATCATGGTCTGTTCTATACTTTTTAATGACTTCTCCATCATCTATCAAATAAAATTCTAACTCCTTAGGATGGCACCATTTGACTCCTTTCTACCTTTCTCACACCAGGTCTCTTCAGATACAATAACTACAACAAAAGTGTATTACTTAATATACTTCTTCTTTGTGCTTTTGCTCATGATGCACTTACCTTGCCACTTGTTAAAATGCTACAGTTCCTTGAAGATCAATCAGAAATGTCATCTCTTCCATGAAGCCGTCCCAAATACTTCATACTTTAGATTTCCCTTAGCATTTGGTTTGATGCTCTTTTAAGCCTTGTCCTAACTCATCATGTATAAATTTTGTCTTATTTTTATACAAAAAAATCAATGTCACACTCTTCTATTAGAAATTAACTCCTTGAATAACTACTTTCTATTATTTAATTTTTGCATCTTTCTCAGAACTAAGTATATTATGTGATAAATAAGTAATATTGGTAAATTACTTTGTAAACCATAAACTGCTACCTAACTATATACATCTATATATAACATACTCATTTATATATGTATGTATATATATATGTATATATAATATTTGTATATATGACATATAAATATATTTATGTATATATATATATATTTATGTACTAACCTTTGTTATTATTATGAATATAACAGGCCTTTCTTAGTCTTTCTTAAAGTCAAAATAAAAACCATAAAATTCACAAATGACAGTAGCAAGTTCAGAAATCCAAATAAAACCAATGAGAAGTAAAGTGATGATTAGGTTATTACCTTTTCTCTTGCACCAAAATTGATCTTATTTTTTTTTAATATCAAGAAAGGAAAACTGAAATGGTACCCACAACATCAGATAATTATAGAAAAAACGGACTTTTAAGAGATGCTGGGATTCTTCTCATTTTTCTCAACTATAATAAACCCATCTTGATGCTATTTATTCTTTCAGTCTTTGCAAAAGCTTGCTGTTTCTGGAACAAGATGAGAAAATTTAAGGAGACAGAGATTAAGTGACTTGTCCAAGCTCACACATTTAGAACTACCTGAATCCAAATTTGAATTTAGGTTTTCCTGATTCTAGAGTCTAGCACTAGACTTATACCACCTGTGGCACTGTTTCTAATGTGCCACCTTGCTAAATTGTAGATAGTTTTATGTCCATAATCCTCACTGAGAGCTTGGATGATATTATTTCTTTTCCTTTCTTTGTATCCCCAGCACTGGTGTCTGGCTCACAATTGGTACTTAAATTCTTGTTGATTGACTGATTGGTGGATTGAATGAATAATGAATTGGCTTACTAAATAGGGATTGGTTGTGCAAGATCACAAACAGCCTATTTTCAACATGAAAAGTGGAGGGGAAATAGTTGTTTTTCACTTCAGGTGATTGAAAATACACAGCAATGAATCCAAATGATAAATTGGAGAATGTGTTGTATCATAGGCACAATCAAGTTAATTATCACTTCACATTGAAAATAAGCATGATGTTAGTAGCTTCATAGGATCCTCATTAAAAAACACCTTGTCTGACTCCTGTGTGTGGTAACCACAATAAGAGATTATTTCTTCAAGTTTCAGTTAAGGGTTATATAGGCTTAAATTAACAAAACTCAGTGGTATACCTGTATGTTTTAATCATGCTGTCAGGAATTTATAAGGAATTAAATGAAGTGTGATAATGGATTTTAAATTAATTTGATATGCACCAATGAGGAATCCTATTAATGACACAAGTCAACATTTATTGAATATTTTCTATGTGTTAAAGATAGGGGAAGAGGGAGAAGTAGAAAAAAGGAAGGAAGGAAGGAAGGAAGGAAGGAAGGAAGGAAGGAAGGAAGGAAGGAAGGAAGGAAGGAAGGAAGGAAGGAAGGAAGGAAGGAAGGAAGGAAGGAAGGAAGGAAGGAAGGAAGGAAGGAAGGAAGGAAGGAAGGAAGGAAGGAAGGAAGGAAGGAAGGAAGGAAGGAAGGAAGGAAAGAGGGAAGGAAGGAAGGAAGGAAGGAAGGAAGGAAGGAAAGAGGGAAGGAAGGAAGGAAGGAAAGAGGGAAAGAAGGAAGGAAGGAAGGAAGGAAGGAAGGAAGGAAGGAAGGAAGGAAGGAAGGAAAGAAGGAAGGAAGGGAAGGAAGGAAGGAAGGAAGGAAGGAAGGAAGGAAGGAAGGAAGGAAGGAAGGAAGGAAGGAAGGAAGGAAGGAAGGAAGGAAGGAAGGAAGGAAGGAAAGAGGGAAGGAAGGAAGGAAGGAAGGAAGGAAGGAAGGAAGGAAGGAAGGAAGGAAGGAAGGAAGGAAGGAAGGAAGGAAGGAAGGAAGGAAGGAAAGAGGGAAGGAAGGAAGGAAGGAAGGAAGGAAGGAAGGAAGGAAGGAAGGAAGGAAGGAAGGAAGGAAGGAAGGAAGGAAGGAAGGAAGGAAGGAAGGAAGGAAGGAAAGAGGGAAAGAAGGAAGGAAGGAAGGAAGGAAGGAAGGAAGGAAGGAAGGAAGGAAGGAAGGAAAGAAGGAAGGAAGGAAGGAAGAAGGAAGGAAGGAAAGAAGGAAGGAAGGGAAGGAAGGAAGGAAGGAAGGAAGGAAGGAAGGAAGGAAGGAAGGAAGGAAGGAAGGAAGGAAGGGAAGGAAGGAAGGGAAGGAAGGGAAGGAAGGAAGGGAAGGGAGGGAGGGAAGGAAGGAGGAAGGAAAGAAGGAAGGAAAGAAGGAAGGAAGGAAGGAAGGGAGGGAGGGAGGGAGGGAAGGGAGGGAAGGGAGGGAGGGAGGGAGGGAGGGAGGAAAGAAGAAAAGTCAATTCTGGTCATTCTCATGGCAAAAAGCTTGCAGAAGCAGAAAGACTATTTTGTTTCTCCTTACTTATTAAGTGGTCATTTAAGCCCTGACTGAAGAACTCTTATAAAGGAAACTCATTATCTCCTAAGGCAGCTAATTCCACTTTGGATAGCTCTAATTAGTGCTCCCTTATATCAAGACTAAATTTGTTCCTACAACAAAAGAAAGACAAACCTTTCAGATGAAATCCTTTCAAAGACTTGAAGACATTTATCACTCCCCACTCCTGACAAATATAAACACACACACACACACACACACAGGCTTGTGCAAATCATCTCTTCACGTTAACCACCTCCAGTTTCTTCAACTGAAGTTTTAAAGCAACATGAATTTAAAACTCTTTACCGATTTGATTATCTTTTTCTGGGTACTTTCCAGTTTATCAATGGTCTTCCTAAAGTGTCATAACCTGAAGTTAATACAATATTTCAAACACTGGATTCAGAGCCTAGTATACAAGACCATCACTCCCTGGCCACATATGTTTTCTTGACTGCCATGTCTCATGATTGACTCATGTTTTGCATCTAGAAGCACTAAAGCTCCTAGAAACTAACCCTAGAATCTAGGGTTTTCTAGAATCATGATTTTATGACTCCATGAAAGCATGCCTCCCCACAAGGAGGTTAGTTGCATTGTTAAACACATCTGAAAAAAAAAAAGGTAAAATATTGTGCATGCATATTTGATAAATTAACTTTACCCCTGAAAAGAATGAGATAGAGTCTCCTAATAATGAATATTGAATTTGGTGGAACAATCATTGAGATTCAAGGCCACTAAAAAATAAGTAACCTGGTGGATGAGAGGAAGAGATATGTTGCCCTTTTTTATTACCTGGATTTTAACAGAAAAAAAAAATTGCTGAATGAAACATTTGCTGCTCTGGTGGGGGAAAGAAAAACTCACTAATTTCTAACAACTCTGACCTGTCAGAGTATAAATTAGAAGTAATTTTGTAAATTTGCATTTTGCCAGATAGAGTCAACATAGCAAAAGAGCATTCTCTTGAACTATCCAACAATTATTTCATAATGTGTTTTGTTAGACTACTGAATTTGCCTCTAACATTCAGGGGCATGGTGCCATTTTGTGGAGGCAATGGTCTGTAGAAGGGAGAGCAAGGGTCTTCTGAAACATTACAGGGGGAAGGGAAGGAGGGGGAAAGGAAGGAAAGAAAGGATAGAAAAGAGTAGGGCTTACTGTGTGCCAGGCATAAATCCTGGGAGATTACACAATCCTGAAAGAAAGTAACTATTATTATCACCATTTTATAGATGGCACTGTATAGACTGAGCAGCTTCCCCAGGAACATATAGCTAGCAAACTAGCTGAATTTACTCTCACAGTTTATTTAAGATTCAGGATTTGAATAAAGATCTTCCTAATTTTAACCCCTGCATATTCTTACCTATTATACCACCTAGCAACTACCTCCCTGAGTTGTAAGGATCAAAGAAAATAATATTTGTAAAGTGCTTTACAAAACTTAAAGTCCTATACACATTCTAGTTATCCCCCATATCCAAAGCACTCCCATCTTAAAGAATACATTCATAATGTTTAATTGTGCATATTTCCCACTACTTTTCTCCTGGCCTTACCTGTAGCCAAATTTGTAATCTAATTACAGGGTATCACAACTCCTGTTGGTTAAGTCTTGAGGAACTTGTCTGGTTCTTATAAGAATTTATCTCTACTTTTTTATTCTCTCCAACGGACGCTGGACCATGAGCAGCAATCATCAACATGGAAGAAGTTTTGGCAATAGCAAATTAAGTATGTCTGACTATGACATTATCTCTCTAGTTGCCTTTGGATGCCCAATAAAACCTGCCTGTACCAATTCTTTTATTTGCCTCTTTAAGCTCTACTTCTGTATTGATATATCTGTTTTAATTCTTTTGCTTTTATTTAAAATGAAAATTCTTATGTAACCATTGAGTAAATAAAGCTTTCTATACTGTATCATCTGTGCACATGTGCCCTTTCCACTTAAACTGTAAATTTCTCATGACAAGTGCCATGTTTTCTATTCCATCTGAAGGATCCAGAGGGCATAGCACAATGCTGGGCACAGAACAAGAGAGTGATGAGTATCACACAACCAAAGAGGAGAAATCCAGGAGCAATCATTTTGATTTTCTAAATAACTTTCTTGTGCCTTCATACACACACACACACACACACACACACACACACACACACACACACACACCCCGAAGATCCACATGTTTTCACCTAGGGAAGAAAACAAATCAGAAACTCTAGTAGCACCCAGCTTTTCAATTACAAGAAAATAACTCAGTGGAAGATCATGGAGATGATTTTTTGATCAATTCTAAAAATGTCATTTATTATAACTACTGTCCAGGACTTTCTCTTGGGGAGGGTGCTTTAGGATTAAGTGCTGGGACTCTGGAATTTGAGCAGAATATTGATTGTTCTTTTGATAATATTAACACCAGCTAGTAGGACTGGTAACATTATTATAAATAGTGAAAAGACTGGGAAGATGATTGTGGGCTGTATTTGAAAGCCAAAGTGTGGCATATTGAAAAATCACCCAGATGTGCAATACCTTCAGCCCAATTTTCCCAGTTGCATTTTGAAGGACAGACTTTTACAAATTCATAGGTTACAGCACTTCATGGACACCCAGGAGGGGCAAGGAGAAGGCAGGGAGATTTTTCTAAAGGACTGCTCTATTGTCATTTATCCCTACAAGGTGCTAAGTACAATGGGGGCAACCCACAGGAGTAAATAACATTTTAAATTTCTCATTAAGGAGTTTTCTAAATATTTGCTGACTGGTTTTCGTTTTGGGTATTTTTCCTGCCAGCAGGGCCATGATTTTGTTATATATTCCACAAAAGTATTCTTATTCTTTAGAATGAAATTCATAAAGGTGACTAATTCACCAACAAGAGTTTGGAATAAATCAATCTACAGTCATTCTAGGAATTAATTTGATTCAATTTAACAAGCAATTATTTATTGGATTTCTTATAAATACAATAATTATTTAGAGGCAATTTTTCTTTTCCTATACATACTTATCTCTCCTCAAAGAGTGGAAGGTTCTTGAGGCCAGAGGATCTTTGACTTTATCCCCACAATTCCAGCTACATAAAATACTTGTTGATTGATTGATTGACTAAAAAATGCTCTGATTTTAAAAGCAAAACAAGAACCATTCCCTGCCTTCAAGATATTTATATTCTACTATATCATAGCATTCAAGTCCACTTCTCCTTTCTCCTTTGTTAGGTATTGTAAAAGCCCAAAATATCATTCTCTGTTTGGGAAGCATGATTTCAGGCTAGAGATAAGGGGTCTTCAAAACGATTTACTTAACTACTGCCAAAACTACTGTAGAAATTTCCATAGTATACAAGTAAGGAACTTGAAAAGTACCCAATAACCAAGATCACAAAAGGAATAGCATCATTAAATTGCACCAACAATGCATACATACACTGTCTCATTTTAGATCCATAACCATCCTATAAGAAAATTACTATATTATTATATAGTTTATATGTTACTATATAGTTTATATATTACTATAGTAATTTTATCCCAATTTTACAAGTGACATAACTAAGATATAGGGAAAATAATCCCTTTAAAGTCTCTTGTAAGTGTCAGAAATAGAATTCAAAACTAGATATTCTTTCGTTTACTGTTCTATTCACTATGAATACTTGGCCTGTCAGGACATAGAGGCAAATCTGTAACTTCTGGGTGCAAGAAAATATGTAAACTCTCTAAGAAGCTTAATGTGAATTCTCATAAAGAAAAGCCTTGGAGTCTTAGTTGCTACACAAGTCAAATGAAGAACTAGCTCATCCATACCTTTAGAACATCATTATTTTCTGGAGACATCCACACCATCAACAAGAGGAAGATACTATCAACTGTTTGCTTGTTAGATGCCATCAACTCAGTTCTGCCATTGTGAGGCCATTTGGTTAAATTCACATTTTATAAATCACTTTTTCTATGTTTTCTTAAATGGCATTTTAGTGTACCAAATGAGTTAACAGGCTCCTAGCAAGTGAACAGCTTTCTTCCCTTCAGATCAGTGGAATAAGCCACAATGTGACATCCAGGGAAAACAAAGCACGCCACGTCTGGATATGTGTAATGAATTCGATTATGCTAACATCAAATTAAGCCCATTTTCATTTTTATATTATAAAAAGCAGCAGGAGCCTTGATAAGATAACTTAGTTTTATTTTATTAAATTCTTTATGTTACAGCTGGTTGGATTCAGTCCTCCCTAGGAATACATTAAGCACATTTGAGCCATGTCTTTATGTGCAAAACAATGAGTCTCTAATTTGAGGGGGAAAGGGGAGATTACTGGTTTATTTCTCTCTGGCCCAAAACTTTTCTTCCAAAGAAAAGGGGAAAGGCCATTCAGCTTATTTTCTTCATTTGTCTTATGGTTTTCCCCTAATCCTCCCAAACTAGAACCAATAGGAATACAGTACATTAGCAATAGGTACCAAAGGCTATGAAACATCAGCCATTCTGGACCATCCCTTCACTCAAAAAGCACTTATTAAACACCTACTGAGTTTACACTGAGAATGACATTATTAGCCGGCATTTTATAGGTCTATAAAGCAAAACATTTTCCATTATCTTATTTCCGTATCACAACAACTCTGTGAGGTAGCTACTCCTACAAGATATTAACATCACCAATTTACAGGTGAGGAAATTGAGGTTGAAAAAAAATCAAAATGACTTGCCATCACCAAGGAGCTAATAAGTATGAAATGTAGTCATCCAATCAAGGTCTGCATCTAAGACTTTTCTATTCATTCTGCTGCACCATGTCTCACAATTGGAAACTGTCCAAAAAGCAGATTCCAACTATTTCAGCTACCAAGAATTTTGTCAGTAACCCTAGCTATTCTCTAGCTCAGGTGTTCTAAATCTGGGGTCCACTGATAGATTTAAAGAGCTGTGTAAACATGGAGAGGGAAAAATTACATTTTTTCTCCATCTGAAATTTATCTTTTCCTGCAATTATTTAAAAATGCTATTCTAAGGGCTCCAAGGCATCTCACCAAAAGAGACTGTTAAACAAATAAAGTTAAGAATCCCCTTTCTAAGACTATTAGTTCAAGTCCAGTTGCCAATCTGTACTGGTAGAAGGAGTTCCCTGGTTGAAAGTTCCCCCTAAAACAACTTGTCACAGTTTACAGTTAGTTAGAGACAGAGACAGAATTCCAGTTCATGTTATTTGTCTCTCCATCCAGTGATCTAAGTCCACATTTTATCCCTTGGTCAGGAGTCAAGTGATTTCCCATCTCTCAGACTCTTAATTGTCCGTGCAGATCTAAAACTGGAAATAAAATATTGTTGTTGTTTATGTTGTCATCTGGGATACTGAGAGATACCTGCCAGGGACACATGCTGCATGAAATTACAATTTTTACTCTGCCCGTTTGTTTCCAAATCTGCCATCAAGTTAATGGCATCGTTCATAAATATTAAGAAACAGAAAAACTCAAGCAAAGCAGGAAAACTTCGACCAAAATTACAGCCCCTAGGAGAGACCAGCTTTGTTATACCAACTCCTGCACAGCCTCGGGTCATAAAGAAAAGCACCAGGGAGTTGATTAACTAGGGCCATAGTGGCATGAAGCTTGGAAATATGTTTGCTCTTCAAAGGGAGAGCTTTTGATAGCTCTGTGTGATACAGTGCCATACCATTTGCTTCATGGACACCAATTTAAATCTAGGCAGGGTCAGTTGTCAGAGCAGAAGTCATTGGTCCTCAATAGTTATTTATCAGCCACACTGAAGGTTTTGATGTGCTAAGTCTAGCTCCAAGGGGAATAAATGGCTGCCTTACAAAGAACACCACCCGCCTCACTCTTGCCTGGCTCGAAGAGTGAACATCCTCGTTAGGTCATCCCCAGAGAGCAGGGTGGGAAAGAAGAGGCAAGAGCAAAAAAAAATTTTCTTTCTGGGCTCAATGTCACAGCTCAGTTCTCAAGGGGGAGAAAAGCACATCACCAGTCGGATAATTATGACAGAGTTGAATTCCCCACATATATTTCCCCCCACTCCAGAAATGCACTATGCACACATAAAAGTATGAAGCTCTTTTGAGGGTAATATTTTGTAGAAGCTGGATCCACACTAAATAAAATGTCTGGCTCAGTACTAATGTGAAGATGTGTTCTTACAAGAAATTATGTAGTTAAGGACAGAAACAGGATCATTCACTCACACACACACACACACACACACACACACACACACACACCCAACAAAAAGACTTTAATTTTTATTCTGAGATTT